>NW_027198607.1:0-42148 GCF_038502225.1 Cherax quadricarinatus | reverse complement strand
TATGATATTGTGTATATGGACTTCAGTAAGGCTTTCGATAGAGTTCCACACCAGAGGCTATTGAGGAAACTTAGGGCACACGGAATAGGAGTAGAAATTTTTTCCTGGGTAGAGGCATGGCTGACAAATAGCAGAGAGTTTGCATAAATGGGGAGAAATCAGAATGGGGGCACGTCACAAGCGGTGTTTCTCAAGGGCCAGCGTTGGGCCCGTTGTTGTTCACAATTTACATAAACGACAAAGATGAGGGAATAAATAGTGACATAAGCATTTGCTGATGACACCAAAATAGGCCATCCAATTGATTCTAATGAGGACATTAGAGCACTCCAGGATGATTTGAATAGACTGACGCAATGGTCGGAGAAGTGGCGGATTCAGTTTAATATTGACAAATGCAAAGTTCTAAATGTTGAATAGTTAAATAACCATGCCACATATAAACTAAATAATGTAGATCTTAATACTTGCTGATCTGGTTAGTAGTAATCTAAAACCAAGACAACAGTGCATTAGTGTTCGCAATAAAGCTAACAGAATTCTTGGCTTCATGTCTAGAAGTATAAATAATAGAAGTCCTCAGGTTGTTCTTCAACTCTATATATCCTTGGTTAGGCCTCATTTAGACTATGCTGCTCAGTTCTGGTCACCGTATTACAGAATGGATATAAATGCTCTGGAAAACGCACAAAGGAGGATGACAAAGATGATCCCATGTATCAGAAATCTTCCCTATGAGGATAGACTGAAGGCCCTGAATCTGCACTCTCTCGAAAGGCGTAGAATTAGGGGGGATATGATCGAGGTGTATAAATGAAAAACAGGAATAAATAAAGGGGATGTAAATAGTGCGCTGAAAATTTCCAGCCAAGACAGGACTCGCAGCAATGGTTTCAAGTTGGAAAAATTCAGATTCAGAAAGGATATAGGAAAGCACTGGTTTGGTAATAGAGTTGTGGATGAATGGAACAAACTCCCGAGTACAGTTATTGAGGCTAAAGCGTTGTGTAGTTTTAAAAATAGGTTAGATAAATACATGAGTGTGTGTGGGTGGGTGTGAGTTGGACCTGACTAGCTTGTGCTGCTGGGTCTGGTACAGTGCTCCATCCTTGAGTGGGGATGACCAGACTGGGTGGGTCATTGGGATAATTCGGGGGGTGGGTCATTGGTCTAATCCGGGGGGGGGGGACATGGACCTGCTCCGCATGGGTCAGTAGGCCTGTTGCAGTATTCCTTCTTTCTTATGTTCTTATGTTCTTATACAAACTCTTGACAGCCACTTCTCGTGTCTATACATCCCTACAAATACAGGGAAAGGACGAGTCCTCTGAACCCATGAAATATTGACTGAAACAAGTACAGCGAGAAAAGTTCTCGGTTGACTAAGATTTCCTGAGGAACGGAAGTCAGTCAGTGTAGAAATCGGACTTAATCCGGGCCCCTGGGGCTTTACCTGGACTCAAGAAAATATACTGAGGTGCCTTGCAATACAGAATTCCTCCCTACCAGGAAACATACCTCTTACCTTAATACCCAAATGCCATTGGTTGGCGAAGGTGATTATTGGTGAAGCCATCTGAGGAGTGTCAGATGGTGCAGTGCATAATATATGACATGGCACCCTGATTGTCAGCACCCAATTAAGACATTTGCTATATCGGCATTCTCACAGACGTCCTTGGCATAATCCTGACTCAAAGGCCCACTCATTCAGACATGGGAGGTGTGCCGGCCTATTTGAAGCATGTCATACACACAACCCTATGTCAAGGGGGAAACGTTGCTGTGTAACTAAGACCACTGGCACTGTGTGTGCCAGGACCACAAACAGTTTTGGGCCACTTACACTGAACTGTCCACAGAGAGCTATGGCCAAAACAGAGACCGGTGCTCATCTTGGTCTCTACAGCACGCTGTTAACTACTACGTAACGTTGGAAAACCGTGTAAGGAGGTGCTCTCAGCACTGTCCTTGTCTAAATATGGCTGCCGTGTCCACCTCAGTCACTAAATCGTTGAGGACCACTAGGTGTCTCTACTTATATAATATCCCTACTTGTTTGTAAGTAATGTAAGCATATTAAAGCCTAAAGCTACATATTTTAATTCTGTTACTAGTTCCAAACACTCTAATTCTACCTAAAATCTGTAATCTATCAAATTAGTGTAAACCTATCAATAATTGTGTCGACTCATGGCTTGCATTACACATTTTGTCGGTGTGGATTCTAAAGGCTTCTACTGCTTGTTACAATGGCCCTATGGGATTTCTTGAAACTCAGTAAATTCTCTCTGGTCTCTGGGTCGTAGACTACAACTAAAAAACAAACAAACAAAAAAAAACCTGTGTGTAGCACACTCATATCGTATTTAAGAAGTGAAGTCATATACCAGGTAAAATTTATGAGTCACATGTGAACGTATGCATACACACATATACATATATACAAAAGATAATCAATCCTATCGCATCTAGACTCAAAAATAGTGCGAGTTTCTTCTCCAAGTAATCAGATATGCGGGCGTTGATTAGATTATCTCGGAAGTAAGTTATTGACCAATTTCTTGTTACTGCACCATTAATAATGAAAGGATTGAAAGGATTTTCACAATTAACATAAAACAATCATTGTTTTAAAATCTGTTGAAGAGATTTTTGAAATATCCCAATTCTTTTTTTATTTGTGTGGGGGGTAAATGGCAGATATTTTGCTAAATGTCAAAAGCTTACCAACTGTATTTTTTTTTTGGGGGGGGGGGGATGAAAATAAGGTATATTACAATATTTCTTATCATGATAAAATCGGATTGGCATTGTTTTCTCAGTAAGAAGTGCCCAAAAAACTATTGGCAGTGCCATTATGTGCCATTATGCTGCCAAATTTAATTTTCAGTAAGTATCATTTTTTCATTTGTTTATTGGGTAATCATATTGAACCTCCGTGGAAGTAGCTTCAATGTATGTGTCTTAAAGTAGACAGAAAGTGAAAGAAATCGAACGAAAAACAAAAGAAAATTGCTAAGGCCCTCCCTGCGTTCATACCTGTCCTAAGCTCTTGGGAGTTAGCGTGGGCTATTACCAAGCACCATGGCTTGTTGTAGTGTTTTAGAATCTCAAGTTCAGGTGTTGAAGAAGGAGTTTCTACTTCTTCAGGAGGAAAATGGGAGGCTGAAGCTTCGCCTAGATGAGTTTGGGAGTGAGTGTGAGAAGGATTTAGCTGGTAAGGAGGAAATGGTCACTAGCAGTGATAGTGGCAGCCGCTTTAAGTGGCAAGTGGTTCACAGTTCAGGATGAAGGAAGACAAGAAGGGTTAACAGAGACCATGTGAAGGTAGGAAATCGATTTTCTGTTCTCCAGGACGAGTGCACTTCAATGGTTAGTGAGGTTGAAGGTACCACTGATTCCCCTGCTAATCAAGGTAAGGATATTCTAATAGTAGGAGATTCTCAGGTAAGATATATGGACCGTGCTTTTTGTAACAGAGATAGAAAGGTCAGACAGAGGGTGTGCTTTCCTGGAGCTGGTGTTGGTGCCATAGTCAGTAGGTTGGATAATATGTTAGGTAATTGGAACATGCCCATTATCTGTCTTAGTGCTGGGGGTAATGACATTAGGAGGGGCAGGAGACAGGAGCTGCTAGATAAGTACAGGTCAGCCAAAGAAGTAGTTAGGTCTAAGAGAGGGATCCCAGTCATATGTAGCATCTTGCCTAGAAAGGGAGTGGGCAATGAATGGATGACTAGGACAAATGGTATAAATTGCTGGCTAGACAGGTACTGCAAGGAACTTGCAATCCCATTCATTGATAACTGGGACATATTCTTTAGCAAACAGGATATGTATGCAAGGGATGGGGTTCATCTCTCTGGGAATGGAGTGGTTGCATTAGCCAATTCGATTGAGAGGGTAATTGATGACTTGTCTAGGAATTTAAACTGATAGATTATAGAGGTATGGGTGTTTGTGGGAAACAATCAGGCTGCAGTATTAGGGTTAAAAACAGCAGTTATTACCAGGATACCTAAGGGATATGTTTAAAAGACAATATTCAAAATAAAGTTGCTAGTAATGGCAAATCAACTGATCAACAAACAAAGAGAGATAGTAGAGGGCAACTAGTGACTAGCTCCCTTAAGGTTTACTATACAAATAGTAGGAGTCTAAGAAATAAGATAGATGAGCTAAGATTACTTGCAAATGTAGGTAATACAGATATTATTGGTATACCAGAGACCAGGTTCAACCTGAAAGATTGAGAAATGCCTTCTGAATGCAACATACAGGGTTAAAAACTATTCCACACTGATAGGGTAAACAGGAAGGGTGGTGGAGTGGCCATGTACGTCAGAGAAAATTTAAATTGTCTTAGACATGATATAAGATTAGAAATCGAACAAAGAATCTGTTTGGCTACAGTTTCTCGAGGGTCGTGACAAATTAATTTTGGTGTGATTTATAGGCCCTCAAACGATGAAAATAAATTGTATAAAATTCCGACACAATGGAAAACTGCATATGCGTTTATGTTTCCAGGCCCTCGAACCTTGATAGGGAGTTCAGTAAGGCGTTATGGGACGAAATTCATAAGACATCTAGATAACAAAATGTTCTGATAATAGGAGGCTTTAACTTTAGACAAATTGATTGGAACAATATGACAGGAAATCTTGAGTCTAGTGACTTTCTTGATGCAGTTCAGGATTGATTTTTAGAACAGGTTGTGACAGAACCAACTAGAGGAAACAATGTGCTTGGCATGGTTCTTGCCAACAAAGAGTCACTAATTAATAATCTTGAGGTTAATGATGAGCTTGGGGAAAGTGATCACAAGTCACTTAGTTTCAATATATCATGGAATTACCCAGATAACTGCAATCAAATCTCTGTCCCAGATTTTTGCTTGGCCGACTTCATGGGACTGAAAAATTACCTGGGTGGGCTAAATTGGGATGTCCTGACTATGGGTCAGGTAGGTGATCTTGGTTGCCAACATGACTTTTTTCAGAGCATAGTTCTAGCTGCCCAGACAACTTTTGTTCCGAGTAGGGAAATTAGATCTAACAAAAATGATCCCAAATGGATGAACAATAGATTAAAACATCTCACTGGTCAAAAGAGAGGCATATATAGGCGTATCAAAAGAGGGGATGGGCAGCTATGAAATCAATATATTCAATTAAAGAGAGAAATAAACAAAGGAATAAGAATAGCAAAAAGGTTGCAAGGGATTCAAAGACTAACCCAAAAGGGTTCTTTCAGATATACAGAAGTAAGATTAGGGACAAGATTGGCCCACTTAAGAGTAACTCTGGTCAGATCACTGACAGTGATAAGGATATGTGTGAAATTCTCAATACCTACTTCTTCTCAGTTTTCACCCAGGAAAATACTAGCGATATTCCTGAAATAATATATTATGTAGAACAGGACGATAATAAACTATGCACGATTGCGGTAACTAATGACATGGTCCTCAGACAAATAGAGAAACTAAAACCTAACAAATCTCCAGGCCCTGTTGAACTGGTTGCAAGGGTGTTTAAGGAATGTAAGGAGGAACTTAGCATACCTTTGGCTAATTTTTTTTAACATATCACTACAAACTGGCATAGTGTCTGATAAGTGGAAAATGGCAAATGTAATACCTATTTACAAGGCAGGTGATAGGTCCTTGGCTTCGAACTATAGACCAATAAGCCTTACCTCCATAGTGGGAAAATTTATGGAATCAATTTTTTCTCATCGAGCATTTTGCAGTAATTTTTCATTAAGTTATATCATTAAGAGTGTGCAGTACCCTGGTTTCTTCTTCTAGTGATTTAATTTTTGTTCAGTTCATTGTTCATTGCCCCATATACGACCCCAGATCCCCTAGATGCGTGTAGGGCCATTATCAAAACTTCCTGTGCATATCTGATGTCCTAGCACCTCCAGTTTTGTCTTCATTGTCTCTGCGTACCTGTGTAATTGTCCAAAAGACCTCTGTACAATCAAAGATTACTCAGCAATGACTTGTTTAGCATTTCCTAGCATATGTGATATTATTCTTTTGCTTTGGCACCTAATACAGTACCTTGCTGAAGCCATTCTTTCAGTGAATTGTTCAGCTCTTTAAGCTCTGTGTACACTTTGTGCACGTTGCCATTTACCTGCTGTGCTCAAGCACCAGTGTTTCACCTTGCTGGTTTCCTCAGCATCTTGTATTTTTGCACTTGCATTTCAAAAAATTATTCTACAACATACATACCAATTCATAATTACTTACTATTGATCAAAATTGTTCAGTGTGCTACCTATTTAGTTACTTTTACATCAACCTTGTGTACTTTTACTTGACTGTTCGCCTCTAAGAGGCAGCTGCAAATTGTAGACCACTCCTAGATATCTTCCATTTAATAATTACTCTTCAAGTGTTATTACACAGTGTTACTGTTGTGAGTTTCCTCACTCTGTAGTCGTCACAGTTTCTGCCTAGAAATAAATTTTCTCCAGTTTATCCATATTCACTTGCTCCAAGGATTTATTGTTTTACCATTACCTGCTCAACTCTGAATATTGCATTTTGGCATTATTCATGCATCTGTCCAAGAATACAGCACCAGTTTCTGTAATTGCAATTTAATAATTTTTTATTGTGAAAAATTTATTATTTTTATTGATATTCCTTTGATACCTTTTTATGCATTGTTCTGTGTTGCTTAATCATTCTATTACAGTGGTGTGCATCTATATATTTCATTAGTGATTTTTGTCCCATCAGATACTTTGACGTTATTCTGTGTCACTCTGCCCATCTGCAAGTAAATTATTGTTGAATTCCAAATTGCAATTACCAGCGCCTGTAACTTTTTGCTGCGTGCTAAGCAAGTCTGCAATATATTTCATTGTTTAGTGTAATTTTATACCATAACATAATATAACTGTAACAAAGACAATACACTCGGATCACGACATAATAGAGGTAAACATGTATCCACAGAGCTCCTGACCAGCAAAAAATGATCAGTTATAATGGTGCCTTCACAAAATTCAACTTTAGTGACAAAAACATACACTTTGAGCAAGTCAGCCATGTAATAAATGAAACAAGCTGGGAAGATATCCTAAACAACACGGATCCGAACCTTTGCCTAGAAAAAAACTAACTCCGTGGCACATGAGGTCTGTTCAAGGCACATTCCATTAAGAAAAAGAGAAGATGTAAACTAGATAGAGACACTCCCTATACAGGCGAAGGCAAAGGATCACAGCTGCTGAGAGGGGCCAGTATATCTGAAATACGAAGAGAAGCACTGGTCAGAGAAATAGCAAATATCGAACTTAAGCTTAAGGAATCTAACAGGAGAATCTATATAGGCGAAGGCAAAGAATCACAGAGCTGCTGAGAGGGGCCGGTATATCTGAAATACGAAGGGAAGCACTAATCAGAGAAATGGCAAATATCGAACTTAAGCTTAAGGAATCTTACATGAGACAAGAATCTTAGAAAGAAGAATTTAAAGCCATCAATGAAATTGAAAGAAACCTAAAACACTTCTTCTCTTGTGCCATATCTAAAGCAAAAACGACATCCAGTATTGGACCCTTGCTTAGATGAGATGGGACCCACACAGATGACAGCAAAAAAATAAGCAAGTTACTAAAGTCCCAGTGTTCAGCGAGCCATTAACCAGATTAAGGGTTGACAATCTAAATTAATTTTTTTATGACCGAGGCACATAATTTGGTCATTTCAAGAATCACTGATATTATCCTAACACCACAAGACTTCGAAAAGGCAATTAATGGCATGCCCATGCATTCTGCTGCAGGCTCGGACTCGTGGAACTCTGTGTTCATAAAGAACTGCAAGAAGCCCCTGTCACATGCCTTCAGCATTCTTTGGAGAGGGAGGATGAACACAGGAGTCATCCCACAATCACTAAAGACAACAGACATGGCCCCACTCTACATAGGTGGCAGTAAAGTAGTTGCAAAGAACTACAGACCAATAGCACTAATATCCCATATCATAAAAATCTTTGAAAGGGTTCTAAGAAGCAACCACCTATATACCCATACA
This sequence comes from Cherax quadricarinatus, assembly GCF_038502225.1. Classification (NCBI taxonomy): domain Eukaryota; kingdom Metazoa; phylum Arthropoda; class Malacostraca; order Decapoda; family Parastacidae; genus Cherax; species Cherax quadricarinatus. The sequence goes on along the minus strand of NW_027198607.1, from coordinate 34,086 downwards.
TTACACAACCCAGGACAACATGGGTTTAGAGCAGGTCGCTACTGGACCACTGTGACGAGGTCCAGGATGCTTTAGAGGATAAACAGACTGCAAAAGCCGTCGTCAAGTGCGACCACAGTGTAATAGCACAAAAAATGCATGGTAAAGGAGTAAGAGGAAAAGTTAGTAAATGGGTCAATAACTTTCTAACAAACAGAACACAGACAGAGTAAAGTCTGAGGCGGCTATAGTTAAAAGCTCTGTTCCACAAGGTACAGTACTCGCTCCCATTTTATTCTTCATCCTCTTATCTGACATAGACAAAGATGTAAGCCACAGTTTTCTCTCTCCCTTTGCAGATGACAGTGTCTTCCATCGAGTACACTGTAAGACTTCAAGCGGACATCAACTAAATCTTTAAATTGACTAAAGAAAACAATATGAAGTTCAATGAAGAGAAATTTCAACTACTCGCATACAGAAAACTTAAGGAAATTAAAATTTTATCAGAGTATAAAACAAATTCTAACCACACAATAGAGCGAAAAACTAATGTGAAGGACCTGGTATTGATAATGTCAGAAGACCTCACCTTCAAAGACCACAACAATTTATCGACCTCATCTGCTAGAAAAATGATAGAAAGGATAAAGAGAACCTTCAAAACTAGGGACACAAAAACTATGACGATTTTCTTCAAATCGCTTGAAGTGGGTAGTTAGGCTGTATTCCAGCCTAACTACCCACTTCAAGGCAGGTGAAATTTCTGACCTGGAGAATGTACAGAGAACTTTCATTGCACACTTAAGTACGATAAAGCACCTAAATTACTGGAAACGGTTGAAGTCTCTTGATTTGTATTCCTTGGAATGTAGACAAGAAAGATACAAGATAATATACACTTGGAAAATCCTAGAGGGATTAATATCAACCTTGCACACGAAAATCACTCCCTACAATGAAAAGCAGGGGAGCCAAGAGTAAACTAAGAGACAACACAGTAAGTATCAGAGGCCCAAGGTTGTCCAACTGCCTCCCAGCATACATAAGGGGGATTATCAACAGACCCCTGGCTATCTTCAAGAAGGCACTGGATAGGCACGTGAAGAAAAGGATGAAGCTTCGCATCACGAATTAAGAAAATAAATCGAAGAATATGGAAAATGAGTTTTGTTTACAGATAAAAAGTTTAAGAATCTGACAATATTTTCGTGAAAATCCTATTGTAATATCATGTTTCTATAGCAAATTATAGCCATTTGAACATTTCTTGGGATGACGCGCAACGTAAATATATGTGTGAACATGAGGTGTGAAAATTTGTCTAGACTGCCTCCATGTGAGCTGCTTACCCTAGCCAGCTCTGTTGACACCGAGCTCCGAGGTCGGCACCTCAGCCTCACAAGTGGCTTACAGGACAGATTTCCACAAATGACTGATGTTGCAAGAAAATCTCACCTGCATACAGGAATAAAGGGCTAACTTACTTGGTGTTGGAGAATCTATTCCGGTCTTCAACCTCCCTAAGCTTTAGCCCCTCTGGACTTTTCCTCTGAGCCTTAATTCCTGCAATATTCAATCATTATTAGTGACCTGCCTGCACCTTAGAAATTCATGTTTCCAGGGGGGTGAGAATCCCCTAGAAAACTATGCAGAGAGTGACACTAGTTTCTAAGGCTCGCAAAAAGACACAGGTACATACCGGTCATGAACTGCCGCCTGCACAAAGGCCCACAGCTCAACTCACAATTTCCCCCAGAAACTGGCCAGAATACTGAAGAAAAGGGGAGGTCTCGTCTAACTGTATGGGCCTGATGGAGGAGGACATCTACGGTACGTCAAGGTGCCTCCACCAGATTTCCCCAGGTCTAGTATGTGAAGACGTAGGGGCGCCGCCTGCTGATCACGGCACTTGTTGCTCCGACGGTGTCTGGTCTTAGAAGAAAGGGCGCTGTGGTCTCAAACCCATGCCCCAGTATTTAAACTTGGGCTGCCAGTTCTCCCTGGCTAACATAACCTAGAGTTTGCCTACATTATCGGCCTATTACTACCTAAGTTAAGGTCTTAGGTCTACATTATCATCTACAGTTGTCTCAATAGTCCTAATATTAGTTCACTAACAGTATAAACTACCTACCTCTTCTTTGAAGGGTAAATCTATCAATTAAGAAGTACCTTCCAACCACCTTCACCAACCCGGGTGGGTGTGTGTGTGTGTGTGTGTGTGTTTTGGGTGGGTGTAAGGGCCACTCAACCCAGCCGCTCTATCCACGACCTGATGGGATCTTTGTACGACGTATCTGCCCTGTGGAACTTTAGGACCGAATAAATTTCCACATGAGGTGAGTTTTTAGAATTTATTTTTTGTCTATATTTCTAATGCACTAAATTTATGCTGAACATCATTACAGTGTGGGAGGAGTTATAGCATAGTAGGAGTCAGTAGGACAGGCAGGGACAAGAATGGCTTCATCAGCGGTCTGCTCGTCCATCACAATACGTCTTCTACTGACGCTATTATTAACAATAAACTTGATCTGTTTATACCATTTATTCAGAAATGATGGCAGACATAAGATAAATACGATAAACATAATAAAGACAGCCAAAATAATACTTGACATATAATGGTTTAGTTAAGTATCTGGCCATGAAATGGCCAGAGTATACAGGGTAACCTAAAAGAAATCACTTACATTACATAGAAAAAGCCAAAAGTAGTGCGGTTTTTGCGATTTTTTTTTTAATTCTTACATAATCAGGTGTGTGCTCGTTTACCCCAATATCTCAGAAGTAAGATTTTGGCCAATTTCTTGCTGAATCACCATTATTAATAATTAGATTAAAATTATTTTCACAGGTAACATAAAATAAAGTTCGTTAGAATTAATGGTGATTCGTTTTTTGGAATATATCAAATATTTTTGATTTTGTGGGGGTAAAATGCAGACATTTTGTGTGAAAATTTGTCTGGGCTGCCTCCAAGTGAGTCGCCTACCCTGGCAAACTCTGTTGACACCGAGCTCTGAGATGGGTACCTCAGCCTCACAAGTGGCTTATAGGACAGATTTTTCACAAATGATTGGTATTGCAAGAAACCTCGCCTGCATGCACGTATAAAGGACTAACTTACTTGGTGTTGCAGCATATATCCTGATCTTCAACTTCCTAAGCCTAGCTTTAGCCCCCTTGGACTTCCCCTTGGGAACCACGTGCAACCGGGAGCATTAATTCCTGCAATATTCAATCGTTATTAGTGTCCTGCCTGCACCTCAGAAATTCCTATATCCAAGAGGGTATGTATCCCCTAGTATAACTATGCAGACTCAGACGCTAGCTTCAGACGACTCTGAGACGCTGGTACTTACTGGGCATACTCTCTCTGTAGCACGCCGAGCCCTCAGTTAACTCAATTGTTAGACGAAGAATGAGGGGAGACCTGATCGAAGTGTATAAGTGGAAGATAGGTATTAATAAAGGGGATATTAATAAGGTCTTGAGGATGTCTCTCCAAGAGAGAACCCGCAGTAATGGATTTAAATTAGATAAGTTTAGATTTAGAAAGGACATAGGAAAGTATTGGTTTGGAAATAGGGTAGTTGATGAGTGGAACAGTCTACCTAGTTGGGTTATTGAGGCTAGGACTTTGGGTAGTTTCAAATCTAGGTTGGATAAGTACATGAGTGGGAAGGGTTGGATTTGAGTGGGACTTTCACATCAGAGCTTATTTCTTGGGTAGCATTGAAAATCGGGTTGGGTAAATGTTTTGTTAGTGGGATGAATTGTAAAGGACCTGCCTAGTATGGGCCAGCAGGCCTCCTGCAGTGTTCCTCCTTTCTTATGTTCTTATGTTCTTATGTTCTCTCTGTAGCACGCCGAGCCCTCAGTTAACTCAACTCACGATCTCCTAAGTCACTGGCCAGATCCTACTGGAAAAGGTGAATATCTCGTCTTACTGTATGGGCTGATGGAGGAGATCATCTACGGTACATCGAGGTGTCTCTACCAGATTTCCCCAGGTCTCAGATGTGAAGACACGTGGGGGCGCCGCCTGATGTTCACGGCACGTCTTGTCCAGTCGAAGTCTATCGTAAGAAGGACGCTATTCTGTCTTTGTGACCTGCGCCCCGCCATTCAAGCTAGGGCTGCCAGTTCTCCCTAGCTAACTTATCCTAATGTTTGCCTACATTATCGGCCTATTCCTACCTATGTTAAGGTCTTAGGTCTACTCTATCATTATCTACAGATGCCTTAGTAAACCTAATATTAGTGTATTACCAGTAAACCTACCTACTCCTTCCCTGAAGAGTAAATCTATAAATTAAATAAGCTTACCAACCGCCAACCAGAGAATGCCTTGCTTGTTTGGGAGGGTTTAAGGGTCGCTCGGCTCAGACGACCAGACGCTCATGCTGGATCTGAGCTGTGGAACTATTTGGACCAAATAAATTTCCACATCCTCCCGCCGGCGAAGGTAGGCGCTAAGTCTAGATCAAGTCTGCCTCCCGCAGGCCCCCCCAGTGGGCCCTGGACTCGAGCGCCGTTCGACGGGTCGTCCGGCCGCTCAGCTCGCTCAACCTCTGGTCTGATTTCTCATGTCCCGGTCCCACCGTGTGGACCTCGAGAGGCAAAAGCCTGTTGATGGGTCTTATAGTCTCGACACCGTTCATTCTCACTTTCACCATTCTCAACCGCCCAGCCTTGTCTGGGTGGGTTGACACTACCAGGCCAAGAGGCCAGTATGCCCTCGGCGCCTCGGATTCTACCAGCACCAGGTCCCCTTCACTTAGCATCATCTTATTCGCCTCGGGGTCGGCACCATAGAAATGTTCCCGCAAGGTTGTCAAGTAATCCCTGCGCCACACCTGGTTCCATTTGTCCAGGATGTTCACCAGTCTGTTGTGACTCCTGTGCAGTTCTTCATTGATGGGGGGACCATCTGGCCCATAATAATCCAGCTCCTTGGAAGACTGACTCAAAATTGCGGGGAAGGGCTCAATCCTTCTTCCAAACAGCATGTGATTGGGGGTGAGAGCTTCTTGCTCGTCAATCCCATTTTGTACGTAGGTCAGAGGCCTGTTATTAACTCTTGCCTCTATCTCAACTAACACTGTCCTCAGTTCATCACAGCTCACCCTCCTGCCGTGCAAGACCTTCCGAATGCACCTTTTGACTGTGCCCACCATGCGTTCATAGAATCCCCCTTGCCAGGGTGCCCTGGGAGCTATGAACCTCCACTCGCACTCTATTCTCTTCAGGTGTTCTCGTACTTCTCCGTTGTCCCTAAGATTCCTGAAAACTTTATCGGCCGCCCTAAAGCTTGTGCCATTGTCCGAGATAATCAATCGCGGGCACGAGAATCTGGCAGTAAACCTCCTGAACAACTTCACGAAAGTCTCTGTCGTCATATCTTCTGCCAACTCCAAATGCACCGCTCGAGTAGTGGCACAGGTAAACAGGCAGACATATACTTTCTGAGGGCCCTCCTTAACGTCTCCTGGGTTCTTCAATGTGATAGCCCCCGTATAGTCTATTCCTACAGTCTCAAAGGGCCTGTCACTATGTACCCGCTCCTGAGGCAGCGGTGGTGGACCTGGGTAGGGTAGGGTCCTCCCATCGTACCGCCGGCAGACCGTGCAACTCTTTAGCACCCTTTTGACGGCAGCTCGACCCTTCAGTACCCAGTAATTCTGACGTAGGCAGGTGAGGGTATCTCCAAACCCCCCATGTAAGGTCCTCTGATGGGCATCTTGTATCAATAGCTCTGTCGCCCATCCCTCCTTTCCCAGCAGCACGGGATGTTTGGCCCCATAGCTGAGCTCAGAGTTTTGTATTCTTCCCCTGCATCTTATTAGCCCCGCATGATCTAGGAACAATCCCAATGAGTGAACCAATTTGCTGTTCCCTGAGTCGTCATCGTTGGACACGCGTCCTGATGCCATAACCTGCTGCCGGGTCGCAAGTACTTCCAGCACTCCTGGAAACCTCCCCCTTTGGTACTGCCTTATCCAATATTCTCTGGGACCCACTAGAGACAACTGTCGACCCTGGCTTACCTTGTCATGCAGCTTCCTCACGAATCGAAATACCATTTCCGTGACTCCTATAAGTTTTCTCCACGAGGAGTAGCGCCTGGGGTCAAATAATTCAGTGTCGTGTTCCCCCGCGAAATGTACTATGCTGCTGATTGTCTCCACGAATTTCTGCTCCGGCCAGCAATCCCTTGCCGGTAACCAGTCTGGGCCTTTGAACCAAAGCTCGCTTTTACTCAACTTTCTGTGTGTCACCCCTCGGCTTATCAGGTCGGCTGGGTTTTGATCTGTAGGCACATACAGAATTGTTGATGTTGACTGTAGTTCCCGTATCTCCTTTACCCGATTCCTGACATAGGGGAGCTTAGACCTGTCATTCTGGACCCACTGTAAGGCCACCTCCGAGTCTGTCCATACATAGGTGTGTGTCACCCTCAGATTACTTAACACCTCCTCTACGTACTTACCCAGTCTTGCTCCCAGCAACATCGCCGTGAGCTCTAGCTTTGGGATCGAGCAATCCTTCAGGGGTGTCACCCGCGCACGACTGGTGACCAGATTGACTTGGTCCCCGGCCACCAAATACGCTACTGCCCCATAGGCCCTGGAGGAGGCATCACAGAAGACGTGCAAGTCATAATCCCGCCCGGTGCACCCGATGGACCTGGGGAATGTGAACTCGTGCAATTCCGCTAGGTCTTTGTTAACCAGATCCCACTCCTGGCAGACTGTTTCTGGCAGTGGGTCGTCCCAACCTAGGTTCAGCTCCCAGGTCTGTTGTACTAGCATCCTCCCTCGAATGGTGATGGGTGTCAACAAACCCAAAGGATCGAAGGCAGTCTGCACTTTGCTCAGCAAAGACCTCCTGGTCAGCTTCCCTTCCCCATCAGGCTTCCTCTTTAGCCTAAGTCTGTCTTCCTTGATTTCCCACTCCAGTCCCAACACCGATGTTACCTCAGGCACTGAGTAGCCAGTATAGTCACGTTCCACCATGCCCCGCAACGTTGGATTGTTTGTCACCCATTCTCTCAATGGCATGTTAGCCGAGAGCATCTCCTGATTAGACTCTCGGTAAATATCCATCAACAGCCTTTCATCTGAGGTGGTACCCTGCATGTTGTCTACATAAAATAGGGTCTTCAGTAATTCTTTAAGCGGGCTGTTACAGTTCACAAGGTGGTAGTCTATGGTAGCCTGTAATAGGAATGGTGAACTAGTGGCACCAAACAACACTGCCCTGAATCTATAGGTATCATACCCTTGCTTGGGCACCTCCCTGTTAGCCAACCACAAGAACCTTGTGTAGTCCCTATCCTGTGGCTGCAACCCAATACGTAGGAAGGCTTTGCTAATGTCTGCCGCATAGGCGTACTGTTCTGTCCTGAATCTCAACAACACATCTGCTAATTTCTGCGTCAGGGAGGGCCCTGTGAGCAGACAGTCGTTCAACGATGGCTCTCGGGGACTCGCCTGCGAGCTGCAGTTGAAGACTACTCTGATGGGAGTGGTTACCGACTCCTTGGTGACTGCCATGTGTGGAAGATAATGGGTGTTTTCCCCAGGGCTGGCATTGGGCACTTTCTCGATGAACCCAAGGGCCAGCTGTTCCTTAATAATATCATCATATTTCCCCACCAGACCCTTCTTGGTCAGGCTGTTCACCAATGAATTCAACTGACCACGTGCCCTCTTGAAATTAGTGGGCAGCGTTGGGTGGCCCGGTTTCCATGGGAGTCGCACCCAATACTGTCCGTCCCTGAACTGCACATGGTTCAAGTAATCTCGATACGTCTCTTCGTGTTCGGGGGGCGGCTGGTCACCTTTAATCCCTACTACATCCAGGTCCCATAGTTTATGGACCGGCTCACTGTCGGATATGCCAACTTGCGCCTCTGACAGACCTTCGTGCACACCAATCCGCATCACCAGTACAGCCTCAGTCGCTGTAATACCAGAGCCCTCCTTTCCCGGGGTCGCAGGGAAGTGAGCTGGTACTCTGCCTCCTACGATGTACCCCGCTGGAGTCCTGTACAGGCCCACACCCTCCTTGATAACCCTTCTCGTAGACACGAACTCGTCTATGTAATCCCCTCCTACCAAGATGCCTACATTACTAACATTGTCTGTAGCAATGTCTGGTTCTGCTAGCTTCACACCCAACTCCCTCAAACGTTTGACTGCTCAGCCAGTCCCCTAGTGGTAATGATATTGGGCAGCCTCTTCACCATCAAGGCTGAAATTTCCCGTCGATGCCCGGCTAACCTGACCGTCACATTGACTACTGGATAAGACCTGCGTGGGACTTCCCCACCAAACCCTTCCACCTTCATGTCAACTTTACCAACTGTCTCCAGCTTCAACCTAGTTGCTAGACTCTCCGCTATGAAGGATCTCTGTGCCCCACTGTCGAAGAACAAACGGGTCGTTTCAGACTTCTTCCCGTTCGCGACCACCGCCATTATGGTGGGCAAGGCCACCGAGCCTTGAAACTGCTCACCAGAACAAATTCTCGGTGCCGTACTCACCACACTCATCGCTACTTCTGACTTGTTCTTGCTCTCCGCCCTTTCTTGCGGTTTGCTCTCCTTAACTTGTGCTAATCCGGCATCATTAGGACACAGTGCACTGTGGTGCTTTCCCTTCCAGCAGCCCCGACACTCCCTGAGCATGGTGTTACAGTCCCTGGCAAAATGTTCTCCACAACACTTGAAACAAAGTCTCAACTCTCTTAGTCGTTGAACCCTTTGGTTATAGGTGGTGAAGCTTGAACACCCTGAACTAGCGTGTTCTTCATCACAAAACACGCACCGTCTCATACTGGCCGCTTTAGTGGCTTCTCCCTTGGCCCTGTGGGTGGAGGACTCGCCCTGGGCATAATACGTGCCTACCTTAGTAGGAGGTGGTTTAGGTCTATCTCTCGAATGTCTGGGGAAGTTGACCGACTTCTCCTTGGTAGGTAATTTCTCCCCCTGACCTACGCTCAGGTGAGATATGAGATCCCCTAACCCTTCAATAATTTGTTTTATCGTGAACCTATTCGTCCGATATTTTAAGTGTAACTCATGCACTGTCGTGCTAGCCAGTTTCCTCTGAATCACCTGGCTAAGGACCCATTCTGAATCATTCTCATCATGCAAATCTCTGAAACTGTTTGTCAAGCTCATAATCTCAATACGGAACTTCTCTAGGCTTTGACGGTCATGTCGGCAAGCCTCTAGATCCAACAACCGATAAAGTATAGCTACCTTTATCTCCTCAGTGTTGCCAAACATGTCTTCTAATTGGTCTTTGGCATGTTGGTAATTAGTGTCAGTAATCTGGTAGTGCCGGACCAGGTCTAAGGCTTTACCCTTGAGCTGCGACCGCAAATACTGCAACTTGACGGCATCTGACAAATCGTTTCTGTCATCTATCTGGGCTCTAAACTGATCCCAGAAAGCAATGTACTCTGTTAAGGTTCCGTCGAACGTTGGTAAATTCAACTGGGGCAACTTGGGCAACATATTGACAGGTGTGTGGTTGTTTGGGGTACCTGCGGTGTTCAACCCCACCCTTGGAATACTAGCCTTTAATGTACTTAACTTATCTTTGTACATATTCATTTCCTGATGACAATCTACATCATCCTTATCGAATTCGTCCATAGCCTGGTGAAGACTTCCCTGGGATTCCTCATCCTCAATAGCCTGTTGCTCATATGCTGAGAATGCTCGTTCATAGGCTTCCCATTTTTCCCCCAAACTCTTCAAGCAGTCTTGCAAATCATCGCAGTCTACATTACTGCGTTGGCAAGTAGCCTTGCACCTGTTACGCATTCTGTTCAGATGCCCTTTGTATGCTGCTACTGATCGCCTTAATTTTGTTAACACTGAACCAGACTCTCCTGAACCCCCATCTGCCATTGTCGAAGTTTAATGAGGAGTGTGACACTAATTGTACTTTACCCAGTCCACCCCACAGCACGTCACGGTGTTAGGCAAGAATGAACGAGTCTTAAGGCTTCTCAACAAGCTTAACAATTCCCTTTGTTATATTGACTCTACTATGAATCAAAAATGTACACTGTTAGCTCTCAAATCCCAATCAAAAATGTGTATCGATGTGAAAGCTTAATCTAGCACTTAACTGTACAATGCCAGCAAATAATTACAGGACTTAACCTAGTCTCAGGTATAATTCACAAATCCCACATTAACATGAATCAAAGACGATGAAAATCACACAATAAAAGGGTGCAGTATACAAATTAAAATCACTTGGTTAACACAAGTAAATTCAACAATTCAACTTGTGAAACAGTAAATAAATAATGTATGTAAACAGCTTGGCCTGTGCCCAGCTTACTCTGTCTAGCGTGGATGGTTGGATAAGGTAAATCCTAACCTAGCTAGTGTGCTATAACTTAAACCTGGCTTTATAACTCCCTGTAAATAATAACTAGGTTAAATCTGTCCTAGCTACTATAACTTTTTGTAAATATTGCACAAGCCTAGCCTAACTGTGGCTACCTTGCAAATCCACTGTAAATAATTAACACACAAGTCTCCTACTCTGGATTACTTGTAATCACTGTAAATAATTAAATTCACAAGCTTCTCTAGCCTACCTGGCCTGCCTGTAAATTACTGCAAATAACAACTTCTGTGTATAGTCAGCTTGGCCTAGCCTCTGTGTAACTTTGACCTAGGTGTGCTAACTTAACCTAACTTTTTTAAACTGGTTCCTAACTGTGGCCTAGCTATGATAGCTTAACCTAACTCTGTAAAACTGGTTCCTAACTGTGGCCTAGCTATGATAGCTTAACCTAACTCTGTTAAACTGGTTCCTAACTGTGGCCTAGCTATGATAGCTTAACCTAACTGTGGCCTAGTGGCCTATATGATAGCTTAACCTAACTCTGTTAAACTGGTTCCTAACTGTGGCCTAGCTATGATAGCTTAACCTAGCTCCACATCCGGTTTTCGAAGGACCACTTTTGTGAAAATTTGTGTGGACTGCCTCCAAGTGAGTCGCCTACCCTGGCAAACTCTGTTGACACCGAGCTCTGAGGTGGGTACCTCAGCCTCACAAGTGGCTTATAGGACAGATTTTCACAAATGATTGGTATTGCAAGAAACCTCGCCTGCATGCACGTATAAAGGACTAACTTACTTGGTGTTGCAGCATATATCCTGATCTTCAACTTCCTAAGCCTAGCTTTAGCCCCTTTGGACTTCCCCTCAGAAACCACGTGCAACCGGGAGCATTAATTCCTGCAATATTCAATCGTAATTAGTGTCCTGCCTGCACCTCAGAAATTCCTATATCCAAGAGGGTATGTATCCCCTAGTATAACTATGCAGACTCAGACACTAGCTTCAGACGGCTCTGAGACACTGGTACTTACTGGGCATGCTCTCTCTGTAGCACGCCGGGCCCACAGTTAACTCAACCCACAATCTCCCAAGACACTGGCCAGAACCTACGGGAAAAGGTGAAGATCTTGTCTTACTGTATGGGCTGATGGAGGAGATCATCTACGGTACATCGAGGTGCCTCTACCAGATTTCCCCAGGTCTCAGATGTGAAGACACGTGGGGGCGCCGTCTGCTGTTCACGGCACGTCTTGTCCAGTTGGTGTCTGTCGTAAGAAGGACGCTATTCTGTCTTTGTGACCCGCGCCTCCTCAATCAAGCTAGGGCTGCCAGTTCTCCCTAGCTAACTTATCCTAGTGTTTGCCTACATTATCGACCTATTACTACCTATGTTAAGGTCTTAGGTCTACTTTATCATTATCTACAGATGCCTTAGTAAACCTAATATTAGTGTACTACCAGTAAACTACCTACTCCTTCCCTGAAGAGTAAATCTATAAATTAAATAAGCTTACCAACAACCGCCAACCAGAGAATGCCTTGTTTGGGAGGGTTTAAGGGCCGCCGGCTCAGCCGACCAGACGGCCATGCTGGATCTGAGCTGTGGAACTATTTGGACCAAATAAATTTCCACATTGTGGAGAAATTTTCTCCAGGAGGGGGGTATCAGCCCCCTTCACCCCTTTCAGCCCTTCAGCCCCTTTCAGCCCTGAGGGGCCAAGCCCTCAGAAGGGGCGAGCGTCTTGTTTACTGCTAGAGTGAGTAATTGATCACAGATGCTATGCCACGTAGTCAAGTGACCTCTGCTCCTTGCAGCGGTGTTGCAAAGTGTATTTTTATAAGAGACAGTACATCTCTTACTTAGCAGGACAATTAAGGAAAATCCTGCTCCCACTTTATTACCATAGTAAAAATAGTGTACATTGTTGTCTATGCTTAAGACAGCAAGAAACAAACATTCTGCTTTGCTTCATCGAGGAGGTGACAAGGATGCAAGGTACTAGGTCAGCGTTTTTTTTTTTTTTGTGCTAGGGCAGTGACGGCTTGGGGCGGTGTGGCGTCTTCAGACTATCTTTGACTCTAGGGAGAGTGACACTGACGCCAGGATAACTAGCAAAGAACACTGATCTGTGCGTTAGTGTGAACAAAGTGTCTCAAACACAATAAACATAAGAGAAGTGTGATCAGCTTCTCTTGTGATACATTGTGAACAATAAAGACAAATCTTGTGGAACATAGTGTACCAGTGTGCGTTTCCTAGACAATGGAAGACGTGGACATCCAAGGACACTTCAGCTTCTATCAAGTCACCGATACCTGTCGAAGGTGTTGAGAACACCATAGCTCACGTTACAAAGAGCAAGGTATGTTACGAATTTCTTGTAGATCGGGGGATTGCGCAATTCTTGAGTCACAAGGAGTTTGTAATCAACCTATAATCGGCAGTAAGGTGTGGACTTTTGAGTCCAAACAAGTAGGTATTTCGTCAGCCATCATCGAATGAAATATGCTGACATAACACCCCCTAGGGGTAATTTATACTTACAAATTGTATCTCTTGACAGCCCAATGTTGTGATGGTTTCGACAGCTTCTAGACCTCGTCTGCAGGGGCGGCTGTGTAGACGATTTGCTGTCATTTATCAGCTAAGTGTTCATTATATATAGTTATAATAAACACAGCAGGTAAGGCCAAAATCTCTCAACAGAATTTGGTCGTGCTCGAACCGGATAAAGACCACACTGTGGTCCAAATATGTTGTACTACAGTGTACAAATAACCTATGAGCCAAGGTCCTTCGAAAAAAGCTGTAAAACTAGTGTTTTACAATATAAATCAGTATAAATGAGTCCCTCCAGACTCAATCACAGAGAATGGGCAGCCAAAAGAAAACGGGCGCTCACCCAGCGTTCACCCAAAAGAAAACGGGCGCTCACCCAGCGGACACCCAAAGAAAACGGGAGCTGGGTGACTCACCCACATCCTGCACCCACTGCTCCAATCTGGAGAAATTGCTGATTAAGACAACAACCCAAGTGATGTTGTTTGTCTGAGTGTATATATACACAGTGTTTATAATGTTTATAGACAGAAATTAAGAGACAAGATTGTGTTAAAGTTTGTTTCTTATAGATCTACCTGTTATATTAAAGGAACTTATATATAAAGTGTAAGCTTTCAAATATATATTAACAGTGAAATTTATATATGTGTAAGTAATATTCACGTGTGATTTACAGTTATACAGTGACATTTATAGTGTATAGTGAATGAAGTGTATAACATCGTTATTTACGATTAATCATCATGGTCAGGCTGACACAGCAAACTCTAAGCCATAAACACCAGACACATGTACCCTGTACCCTTCATGGTCATTGACCCTGAGGTTAAGCTTAGTGGGTCAGTAGTGTCTGACTCGATTATTGCTGACTTAAGCATAACAAAAACTCAGCTGTTTATAGCAGTACAGTGTTTTTTAAACACTCTAAGTGTGGTGCTAGAATTTTCAGTATACCATTAAAATGGCTTGTTTGAAAACTCAGTTTCAGTCTTTACAGACTAAGATTACACAATTAGAAAATCTAATTTCAGTCTGTATAGGATTAACTCAAGATACAAACATAGATTTTGATGATCTTGAGGTCAAGTTTGAATTATTTACACAACGTATGGAAATAATTAATTCAGACTATACACATTATGAAAATAAATTTCTTGAATCAGATCCATCTGAGGATGAAATTAAAAATGTTTTGGATACTTTTAGTGATCAACAATTAAGGTGGACAGGAGTACAGGCTATCTGCCGTAAAACTCTGTCACAGAGACCTACTATAACTAGTGGTCAAACACCTGTTACACCTGTAACAACAACAAGTGTCCCATTACCAAGCTTACCTACATTGTCATTACCTATTTTCCAAGGTCATAATTATGAAGAATTCATTAGTGGTTTTCAATCCATAGTAAATTCACGAACTGACATAGATGAGATTGCTAAGTTCAATTACCTTAAATGTCTTGTGAAGGGAGAACCCTATGAACTGATTAAGTCATTTCCGGTGGTTAAAGGCAATTATCAAATAGCCTTACGTGTCTTAGCAGACAATTACTTCGATGCTGACAAGGCTAGAGTTAGACATGCAGTCTTAATATCAAGCTTGAAGCCACCCAAACATTGTTTTTCAGACTTACAGGCATTTAGAATCACATTAGACAATAGTCTCAGATCTCTAGGTGCTAAATATGACCTAAGACAATGTGATTGGTTTATCAGTGGTATTGTACAAGATAAGTTGTCACCACAAACTATTGAACGATTAAATATTATGTTCAATAAACGCTATTTCACTTGTGAAGAAATTAGCAATGGTTTACAAACAATAGTTTCATGCATGCAAGCAACGAGACAAGATGAAAAATCCACAAATCCAGTGGATAATAAACCTTCAACTCAGTATAAAAAGAGTATACCTACTCCCACTAAACCACATAATGGGAAATCCCATATAGGCATTTATCAAGCTGTGAATACAACAGACAGTAAACAGACTGTCATACATAAACGTACTCCAAAATGTGTACTTTGTGATGGAACACATTGGGCACAGTATTGTATTCAATACACATCAATGGAGGCACGTAAACAACGTGTTCATCAGCTGAAAAGATGCATCAAGTGTTTAGGTGAACACAAGGGAGGAAAATGCTCACTGAAGAAGTGTTTTAAATGCAAGGGTATGCATCATACAGCATTATGCCCAAATACTTTTGCTGAACAGCAGCAGACTTCCACAGAATCAGGAAGTCAACAAGCAACAGCATTAAATGTGAGAGATAAGTTTAAAGCAACTGCTCTCCCGATAGCTCGAGTTGAGTTATCTAATAAATTACACAAAACCAATGTGCTAACACTATTTGATCAAGGCTCACAAAGGTCCTTCATAAGAAGATCAGTGTTGCAGAAACTGAATAAACAACCCTATGCCAAAATACAGTTAGATATAGCTGGTTTTTTCCACAATTCTGGTAAACAGACATATGACCTAGCCAGAATCACTGTTGGTCTAGGAAACAGGAAAAAGACAGTAGAAGCTGTGGTAGTAGATGATTTGCCTAAGTCTGTGCAGATCCAGGGATTAAAAGAAACAGTTGCAGCACTGAAAGCAGCTAAGGTCAAGTTAGCCTGTCCTGACATACAGACGGACACAATTAGTCCAATTGATTTAATCATTGGAAGTGATTATTATCACTGTTTTGTGCAAAATATAGTAAGTAAACATGATGTTCACTTGCTGAAAACAGCAGGAGGCCACATGATATGTGGTCCCATTCCCTCTCAAAGTGGGAAAGAAGCTGATATTGATTCAGTGGAAAATGTACTAGTTACGAGAATAACCGCTGATCATGTACCACAGCAAAAATTATCATTACTGGAAGAAATGAATGAACCAGTTGATAAGTTGTGGGATTTAGATGCGATAGGTATTGATGTAAATAAACCAAGCCCACAAGAGTCTCAGACTTATAACCAATATTTGGACACTGTCAAATATAAAGATGGACAGTATTGGGTTAGGTTACCATGGAAATTAAATCCACCACATCTGCCTAGCAATTATCGCATGGCTTTCGGACAGATGAAAGCACAAATACATGAGCTCAGGAAGAATCCAGAGCTACTGACTGTCTATGATAATATCATACAAGAACAGTTGGACAATAAATTCATTGAGGAAATAGTCGAAGATAAGTTGAAGACAAACGCTCATTATCTCCCGCACCATGGAGTCAGAAAAGATTCTGAAACCACTCCACTACGTGTTGTATATAATTGCAGCGCACGTGCAAATAAAGATGTAGCAAGTCTTAATGACTGTCTGATGACCGGACCCTCACTAACTGAGAAGCTTGGAGACGTGCTTATGAAATTTCGCACAAACCCATATGCCTACACGGCTGATATTTCCAAGGCTTTCTTAAGAGTAGGACTACAAGAAATAGATAGAGATTATACTCGATTCTTGTGGCCTGAAAATCCACATGATCCTCAAAGTCCTGTGAAAACTTATCGTTTCAAATCAGTATTATTTGGTGCAACATCCTCTCCATTCTTACTAGAAGCTACTCTAAATACACATTTGAAGAAATCTGAAAGTCCCTTCAAAGAAGTCTTAAAGAAAAGTTTCTATGTGGACAATCTTCAAGGTACTGTGAATAAAGAGGAGGATTTGAAATCCTTATACAGAGAAGCTAACAAGGAGATGAAAGAAGCAAATATGCCTCTAAGGATGTGGAATACAAATTCAAAGCAATTAAGGGAACTTATCAAAGAAGATTTCCCTGAAACTGAAATTCCTGATTGCAACAATATGCTGGGACTTAATTGGAACACACAGGAAGATACTTTGAGTCTCAAAAGGATAAACAATAAATCATGCAGTACACTCACTAAACGTAGTTTACTGTCAGAGGTATCACAATGTTTTGATCCTCTAGGACTCGTCTCACCAATTACCATAAAGGGTAAAATGCTTATGCAAGATGCATGGAAACTCAAAATTGGATGGGATGAGAACTTGCCTCTAGAAATGAGTCAAGCATGGGATGAAATATCCAAGGAGTTTAAACAACTTCATCAAATTAAATTTCCCAGACAAATAGGTCAAGAGGGAAACAAGTACACATTACATGTGTTCTGTGATGCGTCAACCAGAGGTTATGGCGCTGTAGCTTACATGAGTAATGCTGAAGGAAGTACACTAATTACTTCAAAGGCCAGGGTAGCACCCTTGAAGGTCAGAACAGTACCACAATTGGAACTGACAGCACTCTATGTAGGTACAAAATTAGCTGTCTATCTCAACAAAGTACTTGATCATCTCACTATTGAGAAAACCGTGATCTGGAGTGATAATGAGGCAGTTCTCCAGTGGTTAAGAAATAATAAGAGTAAGTTGGTCTATGTACAGAACAGAGTAGCAGAAATAAAAGAGATGCAGAGAGATTATCTCTTTCTTCACGTCTCTACCCAAGAGAATCCAGCTGACATGTTGTCACGTGGTGTCCCACTCAAGAAATTTGTGGATAATAAATTATGGCTCCACGGACCGAACTGGCTCTCTAATGAAAATAACTGGCCTCAGCAAAAAGCTCACATTATGCCAGAAGAAACAGTCTGCTTGAACACAGCAGAAATAAGTTGTGTAAATACTGCAGACACAACAGAAATAGTCATTGATGGATCTAAATACTCATCTTTGGGTAAACTCTTAAGAGTTACAGCTCTTGTCTTTAAATTCATTAAAGGAATAAAACCTGATTATGAATGTCTTGAACCCATTAAATACTGGGTGAAACTAATACAGAAAGATGTTTTCTCTACAGAATATAAATTTCTAGAAACACAAGATAAATCCCCAAAGAAACCTGTTATGATTAATTCTTTAGGACTTTATCTCGACTCAGAAAAGATTATAAGATGTCGAGGAAGAATTCATAATTCTTCACTACCTAAAGAAGCCATACATCCAATATTGATCCCCAAGAATCATTGGCTAACAAAACTGATTGTGCAAAACGCCCACAGTAACGTGTTACATGGTGGGGTAGCTGACACACTTTGTCATATACGACAATCCTACTGGATACCTCAAGGTCGACAAAGTGTGAAAAAACAAATAAAGGACTGTATTACTTGTCGTCACTACGATATGCGAGTATGTCAGTATCCAGGTCCACCTCCATATCCCTCTGAAAGAGTTTGTCATATCACTCCATTTGAGGTGACAGGTGTAGATTACACTGGACCAATAATTTTAACCAAAACAGTTGACAAAGTTCCCATCAAGGTGTACATCTGTTTGTTCACTTGTGCTACAACTAGAGCAGTACATCTAGAAGTAGCCACTGACATGTCTGCTGAAACCTTTATCAAATTATTCAGAAGGTTTGCAGCCAGAAGGGCATGTCCCAGACTGATGATTTCAGATAATGCAACGAACTTTGTTGCTGGTGCTGCTTATATAAGCAAGATCTTTGATCAACCAGAAGTACAACAGATGCTGAATCAACGCAGATGTCGTTGGAGATACATTCCTCCTAAATCTCCATGGCACGGCGGATTTTATGAAAGAATGATCGGCATTGTAAAACGTTGTTTAAGGAAGACTCTTCATCGTCAGAGAATAGACTTAGAAGAATTCCGTACAGTTGTGACTGAAATAGAAAATAGAGTCAACAACAGACCTCTAACTTATGTTACCGATGATCTGGACAATTTAGAAGTGTTAAGTCCATCTCATTTACTCCATGGCAGAAGGCTCGAACCTGTTCCTCCCATGAATGATAAAGAAATCATAGAGGATCCTACTTATTTCGAACCTGAGCAACTCAGACGTAAATTCAAACACCTTAATAAAGTGATTGAACGTTGGGAGAAAATTTGGCGAGAAGACTATCTCACCTCATTGAGAGAACACTTCTATGGAGCTGGTGTTCCTGAAAATCATAAGTCCTTAAGACCTGGTGACATAGTGATTATCGACAATGATGGTCCGAGGTCCCAATGGCCACTTGGAAAAATTGTGACCATATATCCTGATGCAAATGGAATCATCAGGACAGTTGATGTTTTGAGCAAAGGTGTAGTGAATAAGCGGACAATAAATAAACTAGTGCCGTTAGAATTACACAGTGTTGAAAACAAAATTAGTGATTCTCCAGAAACCACACAGACTAAAGCTGTTCAGAAAAGACAAGCAGCAGTGGTGGCGAGTGAGAAAATTAAATTAATGTTAAGTGATGAATAGTTCACCTGCAGCGAACCTCCGCCGCCCCCCAGTGTGGAGAAATTTTCTCCAGGAGGGGGGTATCAGCCCCCTTCAGCCCTTTCAGCCCCTTCAGCCCCTTTCAGCCCTGAGGGGCCAAGCCCTCAGAAGGGGCGAGCGTCTTGTTTACTGCTAGAGTGAGTAATTGATCACAGATGCTATGCCACGTAGTCAAGTGACCTCTGCTCCTTGCAGCGGTGTTGCAAAGTGTATTTTTATAAGAGACAGTACATCTCTTACTTAGCAGGACAATTAAGGAAAATCCTGCTCCCACTTTATTACCATAGTAAAAATAGTGTACATTGTTGTCTATGCTTAAGACAGCAAGAAACAAACATTCTGCTTTGCTTCATCGAGGAGGTGACAAGGATGCAAGGTACTAGGTCAGCGTTTTTTTTTTTTTTGTGCTAGGGCAGTGACGGCTTGGGGCTGTGTGCGTCTGGCCAGACTATCTTTGACTCTAGGGAGAGTGACACTGACGCCAGGATAACCAGCAAAGAACACTGATCTGTGCGTTAGTGTGAACAAAGTGTCTCACAACACAAAACATAAGAGAAGTGTGATCAGCTTCTCTTGTGATACATTGTGAACAATAAAGACAAATCTTGTGGAACATAGTGTACCAGTGTGCGTTTCCTAGACAATGGAAGACGTGGACATCCAAGGACACTTCAGCTTCTATCAAGTCACCGATACCTGTCGAAGGTGTTGAGAACACCATAGCTCACGTTACAAAGAGCAAGGTATGTTACGAATTTCTTGTAGATCGGGGGATTGCGCAATTCTTGAGTCACAAGGAGTTTGTAATCAACCTATAATTGGCAGTAAGGTGTGGACTTTTGAGTCCAAACAAGTAGTATTTCGTCAGCCATCATCGAATGAAATATGCTGACATAACACCCCCTAGGGGTAATTTATACTTACAAATTGTATCTCTTGACAGCCCACTGTTGTGATGGTTTCGACAGCTTCTAGACCTCGTCTGCAGGGGCGGCTGTGTAGACGATTTGCTGTCATTTATCAGCTAAGTGTTCATGGACATCATCCCAATGATCTCCGTAGGCATCATGCGAAAGGATGCCCTTCCATCCCTCCATGAACGAGGAGTTTCTTCCTTGTGTTGTATAATGTGTGTAGCGATAGCTCAAGGAGAGCTGCTACTAGCACTCACGAGTCGAGAGCTTGGCATGGTAAGGACTCTAACCATAATTGGCATGCCAGTAGGAATTCTTACCATAGCTTGGGGAAAGAGTCGCACCCTCAGAGTCAACGAAAGAGGTAGTCATCTTATTCTGTCCCTGACCTCAATGCATTCGCTGTCCTGAGCGACAACACACTTGCCGACAGAGTGGAAAATAAGTGCCTTGATTGCGACGTGACATTGTTCTGCACATAGCCGTGTTGATGAAGCCATAAGAAATTCCAACTCTGAGTGGTGTCTTAGGCAGTTCCCTGACGGTGTGTGGAAGAACGATACTGGAGTTTGAGGTTCTGGGTCAGAAATTATCGGCAAAATTTCTAGTCGTCGATAACATTGTTTTCCCTGGTGACTTTCTCATTGGTCTCAAGACCATGGCAAACCTCAAGATTTGCTTAGACCCAGCTAATTGGAAATCGAATTTCGATGGGTGGATGGGACCTTTGCGGCACAGCCACCCCATGGGCTTTGAGTCATTTCCGAGACATTATTTACCAATATCCTATCAAGATTTACACAGACCATTTGCCTCTACTGTCTCTCTTTGTAAATAAGAATCTCTCGGGAAAGCACTGACTATAACCCAGAAATCTGCTACATTCTGTGTAAACAAAATGTGGCTGGTGATGCCCTGTCGAGGCATATCGCTTTTGTTAGTGCAAACAATTCGTTTTCCATTAAGGATCTAGAGAAAGCCCAACAGCAGGACCCTGTGTGGTCACCAGTCCTTCGATTCCTGACCAAAGAGGCTGTTGACCTGTAAGTTAAATCCCTGTACCACTGAGGGACTTAGTTGTCAACCAAGGAGTGCTGTGCTGAGAAGCAAAACTAGCGGATCCTGGCAGAACTGTACACCAGTTGAAGATACCAGAATCTCTTGTACCAGCAGCTCTGAAGTTGATTCAGCACGTCCCTGGAGCAGAATATCAAGGTAAAGACGGCAGCATCAGATAGGCGAGAATGAAATACTTCTGGCCTAAGATGGCACTGGACTCACAAAATCGTAATGACACGATTGCAAACAAACAATACCACAGGCGGGGATAGAACCCGCGATCAGAGAGTCTCAAAACTCCAGACCGTCGCGTTAGCCACTGAACCAGCTAGCCACAATAAGATTCGTCCAATTAGGTATATTTCTACACCATAGGAAGGTTAGCATAGGCATCACTGTGACCACAAATGCTAGATTTTACAGACGAATCTCCAGCTAGCATGGCCGTGACGAACTCTAGCATTTGTGGTCACATTGGTGCTTATGCTAACCTTCCTATGGTGTAGAAATATACCTAGTTGGACGAATCTTATTGTGGCTAGCTGGTCCAGTGGCTAACACGACGGTCTGGAGTTTTGAGACTCTCTGATCGCGGGTTCTATCCTTGCCCGTGGTATGGTTTATGGTACTGGAAATTGCTAAGTACATGCCCAAGTGTGTTGTTTGCCTCCAGCACAAAGGTATCGTCACCTGTCCTAGTCTCATTCTCAAATATCCCATTCCAAAGGAGCCCTCAGAGAGAACTTCTGTCGACCTGTTGACGAGCTTCTCGACCTCAGAGAAGGGTAATAAAACCTGCTTGAAATGGGGGATAACTTGACACGGTACTGTGAGCTAGTACCCATCCTTGATAAAACCTCTGAGACTGTTGCAAATGCTTTCCGACAACATGTTCTCCATCATATTTGCCCACGTGTCCTTCTGTCGGAGAGTGGGTCGGAGTTCATAAATGCCAAAATGCAGGAACTTTGCTCTAGATTTTACAGTCACCAAGCACCTGTAGCTCCATGCCATCCTGCGAGTAACGGCCTTGCTGAACACACAAATCCCAAAATCCTAGAGGTCATTCCAGATCTCCAGTGCACCCTAAACTCTTCACACACAGCTCGAGTGGTGAAACACCCCACTTTGCAATATATGGCTATGACAAGCGTTTGTCGTATGAAATTCTGTTTGCTCTGCCTCAGCCTGTATGTGACACTGACGACGTCAGTGCCAGCAAGATGTAGACTTTACAGTTTACATCTAATCGTAATGCTATTGCTAAGGAGAACAAGGCTGAACCAAGTTCCAAAATAATGTTGCATAATCTTACTCGAACCCCTGGTATGTTTAAGCTAGTTCCCAAGTTTGTTGGTCCTTACCGTGTTTGTAGACAACTCCATGGCAATAAGTTCCAGGTGAAGGAGATTGCCACAGGAATCTTCCACTAGGAAGCTTACCTTGACCACAGGAAGAACTGACAATGTGCAAGCTGAGGCTGAGCTGGTGGAACGTGTGCTACAAAGTCGCAACCAGACAGATTCTAGCAACAACCTGTCCCTTTGCTACTACGACCAATGACAGTCATGTACAGCCTATGGCCTGAGATTCAGGACAGCAGCACATTTCTGTGACATTGACATACCTGTTGACTCATCCAACACCTATGCAGACTACACTGTCTTCTCGCTGATATTGGCATCAAAACTCATACACCATTGTAAGTCCCAATAGCAGAATCAGAGTGGACTAAACCATGCATTTATGTAAGTTGTCTTTCTATGGATACCCATAGTATTGTTATACTTTTCCTTGTAAATAATGTAACTCAGTTCTCACCCAGCTGTTGGTGAGGGTGGACGCAGAGCGTGTGGCTGGTGCCCTCTGGTGTCTGTTTTGAGAAGTTTTGTTTTCTCAAGATGGCGGAGCACAGAAGAGTCAACACTGTCTGTGTGGAATTGTTGAAAGGCGCAATATACCAGGACACCGCTGACGTCATTATGCCTCTTGTGATAAGAGATACGTATGGAATCCCAAGTGAGGATTTATATGGGATTTCTTTGAACGGCAACGCAAGAATTTTTGTGAAATTTGTGTCGTCTGCTGCTTATGTGAGAGTTGTGGACACCTTTCAAGAAAAACAGATTGTCATCAACACTGGTCTGGAGGTGCGTCTGCGTGATGTCTCGGCATGTTATACGTGGGTTCGTCTATGTAATATACCCTTCAAGGCAGACGAAGTGGACATTCGTCGGACATTTGGGCACTCTGGCACCACATAAGCTGTCAACGTAGGGCGTTGGTACCAGGGTTTTTATGCTGGTATGCTCGAGGGTTCTTTTTCTATGAAAATAACACTGAGACATCCAATTCCCTCATTTGTCGTGTTGGAGGATTTTTGGACGCAGGTCTATGTAACCTACCCAGGACAGGTTCGGACGTGCTGACTGTGTGGTCAACGGGACATATGGCGGCGAATTGTGAGCAACGACGAGGGAAACAACGGTTGGACCTGACAGACACTGCATCCAAAGAGTCGATGGAGGAGGATGAGTTGGGCCATCGAAAGCCCACGATGGTGGATGATGTGCTGCAGGTTTTACCGGTGGATGTGAGGTGGAGTGCAGCAGTGGATGCTGCAGAGGGGATCATCTCGATGCTACCACTGGCGTCGGAGATCGAGACGATTGGGTGTGTCGACACTGTGTCGCCTCCAGTGGGAGAGGAGGCACACGCACCATTGATTTTGCCCAGTTTTGAGGACATAACATTGTATTAATCACATCTGCTAGAAAAATGACAGGATGGATAATGAGAACCTTCAAAACTAGGGATGACAAGCCCATGATGACACTCTTCAGGTCGCTTGTTTTATCTAGGCTGGAATATTAAGATTCGCATTTCTGTCTTTATAGTCAATGGGTGAGTAAGTGTAAGTGTGAACCAACAGTTGGTTTACATGTAGTTAGTTGATGGGGTGTATCAGGGAGATAAGATGTTTTCTAACTGTAGTTTTGAAAGTGATGAATGTGTTTGCAGTTCTAGAGTTTTCAGGTAGGGTGTTCCAGATTTTAGGCCCTTTGACACACATTGAATTTTTGTAAAGGTTTAGTCGGACACAGGGAATGTCATAGAGATGTTTGTGTCTGGTGTTATGCCTGTGGGTCCTGTCACATCAAGAAAGCATTTTAGGTCAAGGTTAATATTGGAATTTAAGGTCCTGTAGATGTAGACTGCACAGTAGTAAGTGTGGATGTTCTGAGCAGGGAGTAAGTTTAGATCTATGAAGAGTGGGGGGTGTGTTGCCAGGAATGGGATTTAGTGATTATTCTTACTGTGGCTTTTTGTTGGGTTATTATTGGCTTTAGATGTGTTGTTGCAGTTGATCCCCAAGCACAAATAGCATAGGTGAGGTATGGATAAATGAGTGAATGGTATAGTGTGAGAAGGGCAGTTTGCAGCACGTAATATCGTATCTTGGAGAGGATCCCCACCGTTTTGGATACTTTTTTTGTTATGTGTTGGATATGGGTGCAGAAATTTAGGATGTTGTCAATTGGGTGCCAAACAAACAAACACAGCTGCGCCAATTTTCACATTCCGTGCCATTTTTTGCGCGCACCAATTTTCCCCACTTCCTGTAAGTATGACTGTGATAAATATGGATTAGCAATGTTATATCAGCTGGTAGTGCCGAAACAGCTTCTTGCAGTGCCAGTACCTGGCTAGGGCTTGCCATAAATAATTTTTAGTAAATATTTTTTTTCTCACTTGTTTATATTTCCTATCTTATTGAAACTTGGGCAATTTATGAGGGAAAGATGCTTCTTAACGTACATCAAAAATAAAAGAAATTGGACGATAAACAACGGAGTTCACTGCTCAGCCAATAGACGCCTCTTAGGACTTGTTTAATGTTAGTTTTCTCTGGCGTTCCAGGTTTTCTCAGTGTGATTCAAGGTTTTTACATTTAGTTCATTTACTATTACACTCTGCATTCTATGGTACAATAAACTATTTTTGTGCTTAAAAATTAAAAAAAAAAAATATATTTACATACAGTTCGTAGGGGTCTGGAACGGATTAACAGTATTTACACACAATCCAATGGAGAAATTAGGTTCTGGTCACGACCAAATCTGGTTGTGAGCAGAGTTTTGGAACGAATTATGGTCGTGACCAGAGGTTCCACTGTACCTGGCTGTTAGTCATCTTTCACCTGCTGCCCCTATTTGCCTAGCAGTAAGTAAATCAAACCATACCCCGGCTGGGATTGAACCCGCAGTCAGAGAGTTTTATTGCGGGTTCAATCCCAGCCGGGGTATGGTTTGTTTGCAATCGTGTCATTACGATTTCGTGAGTCAGTAAGTAGATGCCTGGGCGTTAATCATCTTACACCTGCCGTCCCTGTTCACCTATCACTAAGTAGGAATCTGTGTATTACTTACATATTACTTACATTACCGGTAGGTAAGTACATACCTGGTGTTTGTCATCTTACTCCTGCTGCCCCTGTTCACCCAACAGTAAGTAGGAACATGGGTGTTAGTAGATTGTTGTGGGTCGCATTCTGGTTAAGAAGAATAACGTAAGTTGCCTAAAATGCTGTGCATAACCAGGAACTTTCCATATAGTATGCTAATTGTCAGCTAGATCTTTAATAGTTGTATTGTGTACTTGTAGAAATAAAGAATATTATTATCCTCAAACATAATTTTAGTGTGCACTAAGGTAGAGGGGACTAAGTTTATACAATACGGGGATACCTTTTTCTGATCTGGTAAACACTGAATTACACCGAAGAAAGTACATAAGTTTATTCAGATACAGGTACACATAAATACAGTTACATATATTATCATAGCAGCATCTGTGTAGATTACCAAGGATAACCCATAATATGTCAGTGACTTATTTCCATTAGGGTCCTTGTAATTACTTATTATTTAAACCTTTAAAGTTAAAACAGGTAAGTAACTCAACTATCTGAAAAGCAGTTACAATAAAAGAAGATATACTAGGAGATATACTAATTATTAATATCCATATCTTAGGGTAAAGCGTTTGGTCACGTTAGGGCTGGAAATTGTAAAGTTACATTAAAGTCTATTTGATTGTTTCCTATGACAATATGTCATCTTGTGAGAACTGCTACCTTGAAACATATTACATACCAGGTCCTAGTGGTAGCCAGGGCATGATGGTTGAATGTGATCAGCTGACACAAGGTAAAATATGACGAGCAAACACCAGCAGCAACAGCAGCAGCATCCGCACTGTTATCACTTCTGACTCAGCTTTACCAGAGTGCCACCATTATATTTACTTGTTTTACTTCTTGCGCCTTCCTACGTACGCTGCAGTATCTAGTTGTACAAGTGTCTGCCTTGTTGTACCATAAAACCCTCGATCAAGGTGCAGTTGCGATCATTAGTAATGACATTTTTTATATGGAAACTGGAGATACCCCTCTCACTTCTCGGATCAATCTAATTTTCTTCCTAGTCGCCAGGCTGGTTGTTTGGTTGGTTAATGAGGATTAAAGCCTATCAACTACATAAAAGTCATTAAAAGTTGCTTAAGTTTATTTGAGTACAGTTCAACAGATGCAGTATAAAAAAAACTTCTGTTTAAAGATTCGCCCAAAAATGCTGACTACTATGTCTAATAGATTCCTTGTAAAGAATATAATGGTATAAACCTTGGTAATAAATACCGACAAGTTGGTTTAGAAAGACACGTAAGCAAACACTATGACATATTTATTAGAAAACGTTTCGGTCCTGGGACCTTGATCACTTCTAACATACAGAGGTAGAAAGGCATTATATATATAGGCGGTCCCAGGACCGAAACGTTTTCTAATAAATATGTCATAGTGTTTGCTTACGTGTCTTTCTAAACCAAAGAATATAATAAAGTTTATTACAATCAAACTGGAAAAAGTCTAGAAATGAGATTACAAAATCATAAGATGTATCAAGCATGTCTATGGCTATGAAAAATACAATTGAACCACGTTTCATTAAAAAAATAGTTTTGATTTCAGTATGAATATTGGTTTGGTATTATTAAAAAAATTTAATTCATTTTTTATTTATTAAAATTTGGGAAAAATTTAAGCCATGTTTGAAAAATTATAATTTTAAAAAATGGGGAAGAATTTAAGCTGTGTGACAGGTCATTGACCATCTCACCCGCATGATGATGAACGAACGGTGAGGTATCTGATATTGACCATGGCCTCATAAGATTTTTTTTCTGCCATTTCTTCAGTTCCTTGATGTGAGAAATCACAAAAACGCTTGAAAGATCATTTATTCCACAATGCTTGTTTTGCATGTATATATATATATATATATATATATATATATATATATATATATATATATATATATATATATATATATATATATATATATATATATAATATATATATATATATATATATATATATATATATATATATATATATATATATATATATATATATATATATATATATATATATATATATATACATATATTGTGGAAAATACTGTATATATTTTCCAGAAATACAGTAGTTATATGTAAATAGATATATATATATATATATATATATATATATATATATATATATATATATATATATATATATATATATATATATATATATATATATATATATATATATATATATATATATATATATGCAATAAGATCACAGTAAACAGGTGATTTCAGAATATGCAAAACAACCACTCTGAAAGAATAGAGAAATTCCAAGCGCTTTCGTGACTACTCACATTATCAAGGAACTATGAAAGTAAAGCATCCAAGGAAGCTATATAAGGGGTCTGGCCAGCACCTCACTATCAGATCCCACAACGGTTAAACACCTGACGCGCGCCGACCCAACTTGATAGGTCCTTTGCACAACTCACCCACAAACTATTCTACCCAAGAAAATTTAAAAATTATTATTTGTCCAGTGTATTATTAAATTCTTCCCAAATTCTATTAATTATAAATGGATCTAATTTATATAAACCAAAGGAAATATTCATATTATTGTCAAAACTGCTTTTTATGAAACAAGATTCAATTATATTCCTGTCGACCATGGACTTGCTTGATACTACTTTCTCAACTTTTTGAAAATCAATTGGATGGTTAAAATCTCTTACATGAATAAATAGAGCATTGGAATCTTGTCCAGTTCTAATGCTATATTTATGTTGTTTTAATCTTAGTTCGAGATTTTTACCAGTTTGACCGTAATAAACTTTATCGCAAATTTTACAAGGAATCTTATAGACACATCCATCAGCATTTTGGGGGGAATTCTTTATCAAAAGTTTTTTTTACTGTATCAAGATTTTTGAATACAACTTTAATATTAAAAGTCTTAAGAAGAGAAGGCATATCAACCAAGTTTTCATGGTAAGGGAGAACCAACATATTTTTAGTTGAATAAGGCTGGTTGTCCCTTTTTGGATTGTAAAAAGTATTTCTAGCAACTTTAAAAGATTTATCAATTACATTTCTTGGGTATTTTAAATCATTACCTATTTCATAAATTTTGGATATTTCCTCATCTATGAACTCAGGACTACAAATTCGTAAAGCTCTCAAAAACATTGATGAGAAAACAGACAGTTTGACTCTATCTTGATGCGAGGAATAATAGTGGACATAGGAACAGTTATTTGTAGGTTTTCTGTAAATTTTAAATTTGAATTCATTATTACCCTTAATAATTAAAACATCTAGAAAAGGCAATGAGTTATTTTCTTCAAACTCAACAGTAAAGTTTATAGAATGGGCTAAGCTATTTAATTTTCCAAGGAAATGGTGTATATCTACATTTTTGGGCATAAGACACAAAATATCATCAACATATCTGAACCATTTAGCTCTATTAGGGAGGATTGTGTTAAGCAACCTTGTTTCAAAAAATTCCATGTATAGGTTACTAAGAACAGGTGAAAGAGGATTTCCCATTGCCATACCAAACTTCTGAGTGTAAAACTTATCATTAAATACAAATTTTGCATCAACAATGCAAAGTTTAATAAGTTTAATGATAGTAGGAACTGGCAATGGTAAATCATAGTTAACGAGTTCTTCAGATAAGAAACTTAATAAATCATCAACAGGAACTTTCGTAAACAAGGAAGTAACATCAAAACTAACCATGTTAAAATCATTTAAGTCAGTCAAGGAGCTTAATTTATCAACCAAGTCTATGTTGTTTTTAACATTAAAGTTAGAAATTTTGCCAACAATAGGGCTCAAAATATCAACAAGCCATTTGGATAATTTATATGAAACTGACCCTATGGAGCTAATAATTGGTCTGACTGGATTCCCTGGTTTGTGTGTTTTTATTAGTCCATACATGTAAGGTAAAGATGGATTAGTGGAAGTAAATTGTTTGACTAATTCATCTTTGCCTTTCAGTAGAAGTTTTATTGTTTTATTGAAATTGCTGTTAACGGTTTCTAGGGGATTTTTCCTAAGTTTAGAATAGGTTTCAGTATCATCTAAGAGATTATTCATTTTTTCTTGGTAATCATTTTCTTTCATAATTACTATTGCATTTATTTTGTCTGCTTTAGTAAGGCGCAAATTTTTATTGTTATTAAGTGTATCATAAGACTTAAAGAATCTTTGAGGGCAATTGGGAATGTTTGGTTTTAACATAGAGCTATATACCATTCCTTTACTAATATTAATTTCATCAGAGGATAAATCAGAAAATTTTTCAAAGTTACAAAAGGCTTTTGCAATTTCAACATTATTAAGTTTTTTTGAAGTTGCAAAACTTAGGCCAAAACCTAGAGCAGCAGTTGTATGTTTGTCTAAAATTTCATCTGATAAGTTAATTACAAAATTGTTATTAGCATGCTTTGTCCAATCACTATTTTCAATTAAACTAATTTTCTTTGTAAGTTCATTACAATTTTTTTTTTATTATCACACCGGCCGATTCCCACCAAGGCAGGGTGGCCCGAAAAAGAAAAACTTTCACCATCATTCACTCCATCACTGTCTTGCCAGAAGGGTGCTTTACACTACAGTTTTTAAACTGCAACATTAACACCCCTCCTTCAGAGTGCAGGCACTGTACTTCCCATCTCCAGGACTCAAGTCCGGCCTGCCGGTTTCCCTGAATCCCTTCATAAATGTTACTTTGCTCACACTCCAACAGCACGTCAAGTATTAAAAACCATTTGTCTCCATTCACTCCTATCAAACACGCTCACGCATGCCTGCTGGAAGTCCAAGCCCCTCGCACACAAAACCTCCTTTACCCCCTCCCTCCAACCCTTCCTAGGCCGACCCCTACCCCGCCTTCCTTCCACTACAGACTGATACACTCTTGAAGTCATTCTGTTTCGCTCCATTCTCTCTACATGTCCGAACCACCTCAACAACCCTTCCTCAGCCCTCTGGACAACAGTTTTGGTAATCCCGCACCTCCTCCTAACGTCCAAACTACGAATTCTCTGCATTATATTCACACCACACATTGCCCTCAGACATGACATCTCCACTGCCTCCAGCCTTCTCCTCGCTGCAACATTCATCACCCACGCTTCACACCCATATAAGAGCGTTGGTAAAACTATACTCTCATACATTCCCCTCTTTGCCTCCAAGGACAAAGTTCTTTGTCTCCACAGACTCCTAAGTGCACCACTCACTCTTTTTCCCTCATCAATTCTATGATTCACCTCATCTTTCATAGACCCATCCGCTGACACGTCCACTCCCAAATATCTGAATACGTTCACCTCCTCCATACTCTCTCCCTCCAATCTGATATTCAATCTTTCATCACCTAATCTTTTTGTTATCCTCATAACCTTACTCTTTCCTGTATTCACCTTTAATTTTCTTCTTTTGCACACCCTACCAAATTCATCCACCAATCTCTGCAACTTCTCTTCAGAATCTCCCAAGAGCACAGTGTCATCAGCAAAGAGCAGCTGTGACAACTCCCACTTTGTGTGTGATTCTTTATCTTTTAACTCCACGCCTCTTGCCAAGACCCTCGCATTTACTTCTCTTACAACCCCATCTATAAATATATTAAACAACCACGGTGACATCACACATCCTTGTCTAAGGCCTACTTTTACTGGGAAAAAATTTCCCTCTTTCCTACATACTCTAACTTGAGCCTCACTATCCTCGTAAAAACTCTTCACTGCTTTCAGTAACCTACCTCCTACACCATACACTTGCAACATCTGCCACATTGCCCCCCTATCCACCCTGTCATACGCCTTTTCCAAATCCATAAATGCCACAAAGACCTCTTTAGCCTTATCTAAATACTGTTCACTTATATGTTTCACTGTAAACACCTGGTCCACACACCCCCTACCTTTCCTAAAGCCTCCTTGTTCATCTGCTATCCTATTCTCCGTCTTACTCTTAATTCTTTCAATTATAACTCTACCATACACTTTACCAGGTACACTCAACAGACTTATCCCCCTATAATTTTTGCACTCTCTTTTATCCCCTTTGCCTTTATACAAAGGAACTATGCATGCTCTCTGCCAATCCCTAGGTACCTTACCCTCTTCCATACATTTATTAAATAATTGCACCAACCACTCCAAAACTATATCCCCACCTGCTTTTAACATTTCTATCTTTATCCCATCAATCCCGGCTGCCTTACCCCCTTTCATTTTACCTACTGCCTCACGAACTTCCCCCACACTCACAACTGGCTCTTCCTCACTCCTACAAGATGTTATTCCTCCTTGCCCTATACACGAAATCACAGCTTCCCTATCTTCATCAACATTTAACAATTCCTCAAAATATTCCTTCCATCTTCCCAATACCTCTAACTCTCCATTTAATAACTCTCCTCTCCTATTTTTAACTGACAAATCCATTTGTTCTCTAGGCTTTCTTAACTTGTTAATCTCACTCCAAAACTTTTTCTTATTTTCAACAAAATTTGTTGATAACATCTCACCCACTCTCTCATTTGCTCTCTTTTTACATTGCTTCACCACTCTCTTAACCTCTCTCTTTTTCTCCATATACTCTTCCCTCCTTGCATCACTTCTACTTTGTAAAAACTTCTCATATGCTAACTTTTTCTCCCTTACTACTCTCTTTACATCATCATTCCACCAATCGCTCCTCTTCCCTCCTGCACCCACTTTCCTGTAACCACAAACTTCTGCTGAACACTCTAACACTACATTTTTAAACCTACCCCATACCTCTTCGACCCCATTGCCTATGCTCTCATTAGCCCATCTATCCTCCAATAGCTGTTTATATCTTACCCTAACTGCCTCCTCTTTTAGTTTATAAACCTTCACCTCTCTCTTCCCTGATGCTTCTATTCTCCTTGTATCCCATCTACCTTTTACTCTCAGTGTAGCTACAACTAGAAAGTGATCTGATATATCTGTGGCCCCTCTATAAACATGTACATCCTGAAGTCTACTCAACAGTCTTTTATCTACCAATACATAATCCAACAAACTACTGTCATTTCGCCCTACATCATATCGTGTATACTTATTTATCCTCTTTTTCTTAAAATATGTATTACCTATAACTAAACCCCTTTCTATACAAAGTTCAATCAAAGGGCTGTGATAATGTGAGTAGTCACGAAAGCGCTTGGAATTTCTCTATTTTTTCAGAGTGGTTGTTTTGCATATATATATATATATATATATATATATATATATATATATATATATATATATATATATATATATATATATATATATATATATATATATATGTCGTGCCGAATATGTAAAACTGGTCAATTAGCAAGAACTCATTTAAAATTAAGCCCTTTCTGAAATTTTCTCTTATACGTTTAAAAATATATTTTTTTCATTAATGTTAATGTAAAAAATTTAAATTTTGCAACAAAAGAATCTTAGAAAACTTACCTAACCTTATTATAACAAGAGCAATTTATTTTAGCCTAACCCAACTAAATATATTTTAAATACGTTTACAGTAATTTAATACTAAAAAAACACAATCAAATATATTTTTTTCGTTAGGTTCAGAATGATATTGGCGAAATTATTGCATACACAAATTTTCACTTGTCCTATATGGCAAGATGATCGTTGCTATTTAAGCCAAGATCGCAAGTTCTGCTTATTCGGCACGACATATATATATATATTTATATATATATATATATATATATATATATATATATATATATATATATATATATATATATATATATATATATATATAAAAGAAAATGATAGGATGGATAATGAGAACTTTCAAAACGAGAGATGCCAAGCCCATGATGATCCTTTTCAAATCACTTGTTCTCTCTAGGCTGGAATACTGCTGTACATTAACATCTCCATACAAAGCAGGTGAAATCGCAGATCTAGAGAGTGTACAGAGATCCTTTACTGCACGTATAAGTTCTGTCAAGCACCTTAACTACTGGGAACGCTTGGAAGCACTTGACTTGTACTCGTTGGAACGCAGGAGGGAGAGATATATCATAATCTACACTTGGAAAATCTTGGAAGGAATGGTCCCAAATCTGCACACAGAAATCACTCCCTACGAAAGTAAAAGACTGGGCAGGCGATGCAAAATGCCGCCAATAAAAAGTAGGGGCGCCATTGGTACACTAAGAGAAAACACCATAAGTGTCCGGGGCCCAAAACTGTTCAACAGCCTCCCATCAAGCATTAGGGGAATTGCCAATAAACCCCTGGCTGCCTTCAAGAGAGAGCTGGACAGATACCTAAAGTCAGTGCCGGATCAGCCGGGCTGTGGCTCGTACGTCGGACTGCGTGCGGCCAGCAGTAACAGCCTAGTTGATCAGGCCCTGATCCATCGGGAGGCCTGGTCATGGACCGGGCCGCGGGGGCGTTGATCCCCGGAATAACCTCCAGGTAACCTCCAGGTA
>NW_027198606.1:0-42150 GCF_038502225.1 Cherax quadricarinatus | reverse complement strand
CACCGTACTGTCCACAAGCTCCCCAGGACCATTCACTGTCAACGTACTGTCCAAATTGTGGCAACTCACACATTATATCCAACTCGTTAATCTTCTAAGATCGCAACTCACTCTAACATTTTAGAGATCACTTCTTTTGAGACGTCATTAATGAAGACATTAAACAAGTTCGGTAATCTCACATAACCTGGTCCAAGACTCATGTTTATTGGAAAAAATTATCCTTCACACGAATCACAAAATATTTTATTGCTTTCAACAATTTGTTGTCTGAACATAACAACAAGAACAATATTATTTTTTTATTACTATTATTTTTAATTAAATAGTTATTAGTTATGTTTTGTTAAAGTGCGAGTAATAAATGATTCTTGGTATTAAAGAAACTCATTAACTATGATGCTGATCTGTAATAACAAGTAATGAAATCTGGTCATTAACTCTGGTTTAATTATTTTAAATATTTCCGGGTGAATCTTTTATACAAGCTTTCCATAAATTAAATGTCATGGTTTTGCGCATTTATTTGTTAACGAGTCACTGGCAGAGCACAACCTTGATGTTGGTGAAAGACTCTTTATTCAAGGAACTGGAGGTACTTGCTTTTTCTTTGCTTAAAAGCTAATTTTGTGCCAGTATCCAGGTGTTGTATGGCTCCTACGGGTTTGGCAGTTTTCCATATCAGGTAACTGAAAAAAAGCAATACCCGTCACTGTTAAGTAACCACATCCATAAATCCTCCCAAAGTGGATATGCCACTTAGCTGAGTTATGACCAAAGCTTTGATAAGATGGGGAGGGAAGATGGATGGAAATATGGGAAAAGTGCTGGTGGGGGGGAGGGGAGGTGAGGTAATATAGATAAGTAGCCTAACCGTGCATTTTAATATAAGTGTGTGTATGTGTAGTGTTATTATTGAATTATGAAATTCAGAGAATCTGGTATAAGACTGTACCCATCAGCTTCACACAGTAACTGTGGTAGGGGTATACTTTTTTGCAATTGCCTTTTTTTTCGCGCAGGAGGTTGAATACAGGACGCAGGTTGGAGGTGATGGTTGCAATGTGTTTGATGTAGGTCAACTGCTTTCTGGAGCTGCTGGTCAACTGAGCTGTTTCAGAGGTTGTCCTGCCGTAGTAGGTTTGGAGATGTTACATGGTTAGATGTAAGAGTTAATTAGTTAGAAGTAAAGTCTCCATAAATTTGGGTGGTTTTATCTTTATTGAACATAGAAAGGTTCTGGTGGTACCTTTAGTTAACCTTTCTTATCTTTCTTCCTGACTACCCACAACTTTTCTTGCCTCTTTCTCCTCCACCAGCCCTTCCCCGTTCTTGGCCTCAGCTTTATTGCTTAATAAAATCAAAAGGAAAATAATAATATGAATAATGTTGGTACTGGGTATAATGAAACAATTTGAAGATCACACTTTTATTCGAACAAGTTTCACTCAGGGTAGAGCTGAGCGAAATGTAGTCCCAATAGAAGCACTGCATGCAGACTTGCAATGTTAATATCAGTGTCGCTGTACACTGAACTATAATAATGTATCTGACGTTTAACTGCTGAAGAATTAATAGTTGTAATATAATAAATTATCACTGTGAATCAAGTAGCAAAATGCCGAACGATCTACATATAACCTAAGGACCCAGGGTCGATTCTCCGGCTAGGAGTCACGTTTGGAAAAGTCACTCATGCCTGGTGCCCCGGTTTCCCCTAGCAGTATATACGTGCCAGGGTATGAGACGGCTGTTGTGGTCGGCATCCTCGAGGCTGGTAAGTTACCTTAAATATAGTTGTGATTCGAAATTGCTTGATTCAATGGCATAAATAATAAAAAAAAAACCGCGTCTTCAGGACTTTGCCAGCTAAGCAAAATGTCATTCCTCTCACATTGCAGTTAAAACACCACAAACCACTTAAAACATAGTTGTGTTTGCTAAACTCCAACCGAAGACCAAGCTATATTTTATACTACTGAGCTTGGGTAAGCGTCACACAGCACCTAGTACACAGCTTAACACTTACCAGAGCCGTGATTGATGGACTCATAAGAGACGCAGTAATCAAGAGTAGTGTATATCACTGTGGACTACTGGAGACAGCACCTCACTCCCTCCTGTGGTCTCACCTATTTGTCCTCACTTATTTGTGGTTGCAGGGGTCAAGTCATAACTCCTGGCCCCGCCTCTACACTGGTCGCTACTACGTCCTCTCTCCCTGCTCCATGAGCTTAAAACTATATATGGTTCCTGCCTCCACTACGTTGCTTGCCAGACTGTTCCACTTCCTGACAACTCTCTGACTAAAGAAATACTTCCTAACATCCCTTTGACTCATCTGAGTCTTCAATTTCCAATTATGACCCCTTGTTCCTCTGTACCATCTGTGGAACATCCTGTCTCTGTCCACCTTGTCTATTCCACGCAGTATTTTGTATGTCGTTATCATGTCTCCCCTAACCTTTCTGTCCTCCAGTATCGTCAGGCCTACTTCCCTTAACCTTTCTTCGTAGGACATTCCCTTTAGCTCTGGAAGTAGCCTTTCTGCAAACCTTTGCACTTTCTCTAATTTCTTGACGTACTTGACCAGGTGTGGGTTCCAAGCTGGTGCCTGACGTACACGGTGTACAGAGTCTTGAACGATTCCTTACTGAGGTACCGGAACGCTATTATTTGGTTCGCCAGGCGCGCATATGCTGCAGCAGTTATCTGGTTGATGTACACCTCAGGAGATGTGCTCGGTATTATGCTCACCCCAAGATCTTTTTCCTTGTGTGTCTGTGTGTGAATGTTTGTGTCCTACTGACAGCTGAGAGTTACGGCACAGAGTTACGGCTGATAACTGCTGTTGGCTGGCTTCCCCTCCATGGAGAGTGAAGCAATATTCTGAATGTCGGAGATTTGTTACCTTAATGCTATATTACCTTCACTCTGTTACACTCTAACCATGTATTATTTCACTCTGTCTTATCGTAACCTTAATGCTATATTGCCTTCACTCTGTTGCACTCTAAATATGTATTATTTCAATCTGTCTTATCGTAACCTGCGTCTTTCATTCCTTTGTGTCTTAACACTTAAATACTTCCCTTCACTCACTTGAATAATTGAACTATATTACTTAACTCTTCTGTACCACCACACTGCATTCTTTCACTCTCGTGTACCACAACACTGCAACCTTTCACTCTTGTGTACCACCACACTGCATTCTTTCACTCTTGTGCACCACCACACTGCATTCTTTCACTCTTGTGTACCACCACACTGCATTCTTTCACTCTCGTGTACCACAACACTGCATTCTTTCACTCTTGTGTACCACAACACTGCATTCTTTCACTCTTGTGTACCACAACACTGCAACCTTTCACTCTTGTGTACCACCACACTGCATTCTTTCACTCTTGTGCACCACCACACTGCATTCTTTCACTCTTGTGTACCACCACACTGCATTCTTTCACTCTTGTGTACCACCACACTGCATTCTTTCACTCTTGTGCACCACCACACTGCATTCTTTCACTCTTGTGTACCACCACACTGCATTCTTTCACTCTTGTGCACCACCACACTGCATTCTTTCACTCTTGTGTACCACCACACTGCATTCTTTCACTCTTGTGCACCACCACACTGCATTCTTTCACTCTTGTGTACCACCACACTGCATTCTTTCACTCTTGTGCACCACCACACTGCATTCTTTCACTCTTGTGTACCACCACACTGCATTCTTTCACTCTTGTGCACCACCACACTGCATTCTTTCACTCTTGTGCACCACCACACTGCATTCTTTCACTCTTGTGT
Source organism: Cherax quadricarinatus (assembly GCF_038502225.1). Taxonomy (NCBI): domain Eukaryota; kingdom Metazoa; phylum Arthropoda; class Malacostraca; order Decapoda; family Parastacidae; genus Cherax; species Cherax quadricarinatus. The sequence goes on along the minus strand of NW_027198606.1, from coordinate 38,331 downwards.
ACCACCACATTGCAATCTTTCACTCTCCTGTACCATAACACTGCATTCTTTCACTCTTCTGTACCACAACACTGCAGCCTTTCACACTCCTGTACCACAACACTGTATTCTTTAACTCCAGTGTACCATAACACTGCATTCTTTTACTCTCGTCTACCATAACATTGCAAATTTCAGTCTGGTGTACCACAACACTGCATTCTTTCACTCTTGTGTACCACAACACTGCATTCTTTCACTCTCATGTACCATAACACTGCATTCTTTCACTCTCCTGTACTACAACGCTGCATTCTTTCACTCTGCTGTACCAGAACACTGCACTTTTTTCACTCTCCTATACTACAATACCGCATCCTTTCACTCTTCTGTACTACAACACTGCATTCTTTCACTCTCATGTACCATAACACTGCATCCTTTCACTCTTCTGTACTACAACTCTGCATTCTTTCAATCTCCTGATCCACAACACTGCATTCTTTAACTCCTGTTTACAATAACACTACATTCTTTTACTCTCCTGTACCACAACACTGCATTCTTTAACTCTTGTGTACCATAACACTGTATGATTTCACTCTCGTGTACGTTAACACTGCATTTTTTCACTCTCCTGTACCACAACACTGTATACTTTCAATATTGTGAACCATAAGACTGCAATCTGTCGCTCTCTTGTTCCATAAGACTGCATTCTGTCGCTCTCTTGTACCATAAGACTGCATTCTTCCACTCTCTTGTACCATAAGACTGCATTCTTCCACTCTCTTGTACCATAAGACTGCATTCTGTCGCTCTCTTGTACCATAAGACTGCATTCTTCGACTCTCTTGTACCATAAGACTGCAATCTGTCGCTCTCTTGTTCCATAAGACTGCATTCTTCCACTCTCTTGTACCATAAGACTGCATTCTTCCACTCTCTTGTACCATAAGACTGCATTCTTCCACTCTCTTGTACCATAAGACTGCATTCTTCCACTCTCTTGTACCATAAGACTGCATTCTTTCGTACTCCTGCACTCTACCAATGCATTCCTATTGCACCTAAACACTGTATTTCCTCCCTCTCCAGCACCATAACACTGTATCACTACACACACTGTTGCACCATAACAATACATCATCACACAGTGTTGATGGGTACGTATCAATCAAGCAAGCAACAACATCATCATAACAATCACCTTCATCATCAAGACTAACAAAGAAGTCGTCAAATTATAAAAAACTCTCATTATCAAGAAAATATCCATCAACACCAATAAAGTAAATCATTATTTAGTTTCCAAGTTTGTCCAAACGTCTTTATTAGAGATGATAATCACTGAGTAATAACCATCTTCACTTAATAACTTCCAACAACTTTAACAGATGAACATAGTCGTTATTCTGGATCAACAAAATGAAAAATGTGAAAACTATGTGGAATGTTTCTTGATGTTTTCAGGTGAGTCACCTTTTTAAAGAACTGATCCGGCACTCTACTGCATCCACTAAAAAGATCAACATTATACAACCTAACACAATTATAACTTCTTCACTACAGGACATCTGCTGTTCCTAATATATACAATAGACCCAATCTGATAAAAAAAATAAATCGAAAAGCTTACATTATATAAGAAAAATCAAGTACCATATACTTACACACCATTCTATAAGAATCCTGTAACTAGTAAACATTAACTAGCCGAAATCTCCCCACACCTTTGTTAATAAAATAAGTGAAACAGAAATATAACAGCTGATATGTATGTAGTCAGCAGAATAATTGCAAAAAGAGGAGAGAGACAAACATTTTCTTCTGGTTCAACCGATAAAGTATATGCTATCAGAAGATCACTCAAAATAATCTACCACAAGCCTCAACCAACTCATTGCAACCAAGTAAGATCAGCAACTTTATAATCTATACAACCTACGCTTATTATTAATTATAAAATTGATCCCTTCCCTACCATGATCTCTGGGATGTTTATGTAATGTTGTCACAGGTGCGAGTCTTATAATTTTTCAACAATGCATTTAACCATTCAAATATATAGTGTACATAGTAAACATCATGATAAAACTACAGCCCCTTACCTGGAATTTGCTATTGATTCTGCATACTTAAATTATCCTTCAACTCTTCTATATCAAGATTATGAGGAACTGTAATGTCAATAATTTCCGCTACAAGTCTGGAGAGACCGACCTATTATATATAAATATCTCTTCTTTTAACTGATCTTTTATCATAGTCCAAGTCCGAGTTATGGCCAGAACTTTGATGAGATGGGGAAGAAAGAAGGATGGGTAAGATGGTGAAGGAAGAAGGATGGGTAAGATGGTGAAGGAAGAAGGATGGGTAAGGATGGAAATATGGAAAAAGGGGCGGGTGGGGGGAGGGGAGGTTAGGTAATAAAGGTAAGTGGCTTAACCACTTTGGTGCATCTTGATACAAGTGTGTGTATGTGTAGTGTTATTCATGAATTCATGAAATTCATAGGATGGGGAATACCACTTTACCCATCAGCTTCACACAGTTATACGAGTTATATTACTACATGACGCTGAGTTGGTAGGGGGTGTACGTTTTTGCAATTGCCTTTTTTTCTAATTTCAGGGCTCAGGCTGGAGATAATGGCTGCAGGGTGCTTGATGTTGGTCGGCTGCTTCCTGGAGTTACTGGTCGGCTGAGCTGTTTCCGAGGTGGTGTCCTGCCGTAGTAGGTTTACAGATATTCCATGGTTAGATGCAAGTGTTAATTAGTTAGAAGTCTTCGTAAACTGGGGTAGTTTTATCCTTATTGGACATAGAATGATTCTGGTGGTACCCATTTTTTAGTATATTCTGGGAATTCACTCAGGATCATTGGTATCTGGAAATTCTCCTTGTGGAGGAAGCGTCGGACTCTTTGTTGGAGGGTCATCCTTTGTTTCTGCAGTGTATTGATAATGTAGTCGGTGGTGTTTGTTGGTTGGGAAGGGTTTTATTTGTCTGGTATATGAAGTTCCTGCATGTCGTATAGTTGTCTCTTCTTTAGTTTATTTAGCCTAACATTTCTTCCATCTATCTCCTGTTGAATGTGTAGATCTTCCATTCTGATTCTGTCTCTCCACCTGTTGCCTGTGATAAAGCGGAGTGCTCTGTTCTTGACTCTTTTAGCTGTAGCTTGTTGATTTTAGTTGTTAATGATATGCGTACACAAGGATATTCTAGCATTGGTCTTATCATCATCTTGTACACGCGTTTCTTGATATGGGAAGGGGTTTGATTAAACTTGTATAGTTTGCTGAGGCAGCTTTAGCTAATTTCACATTTTTGGAGATGCTAGTTGCTAAGTCGATCTGATATTCCAGGATCTTGTTCGGGTTTCTGATAGCGATAGGTATACCTCTGATGGAGATACACCTTTTGTCTGATAAGGACTTTGGGTTGGTCGTGATTCTCCATTTCTTCTCCCAGTTTGCTGTTCTTCAGTTTCGCATTTATTTTCTCTATTACCCTCACACGCCTATTTTTGCCCGATATGGGGGTGGATGACACTACATGGATAACATCATCAGCAAACTGGGTGATGTTAGTGTCGTTGAATTCGGTTTCAGCGAGATCGTTTAGACATATGTTGAAGAGTACAGGGCTGAGGCACCACCCTGTGGTACTCCAGCTGTCGGTGTGAAAGGCTCTGCCGACTTACCGTTGAAGGTAGGGATGATGCTTCTTCCAGATAAGAAGTTGCATATGAACCTGAGAAAGTCCAGTTGTGGTCAGGAAGGTCGGCAAGTTTAAATATGAGGCCGCCGTACCACAGGCTGTCAAAAATTTTGTGTACATCCCTAGCTGTAACTGGGATAAGATTGCCCTGTTTCCTCAAGTTGTTCACAACATCGAAGATGATACTGATAGCTTGTTGTGTTCCTCTGTGCGTCCTGATGACAAACTGTTTTTCAGTGAATATGTGATTGTACTCCATGTTGTAGTTCAGTCTATTAGAAATTATTTTTTACAAAGACTTTACTAGTGACTTCAAGTAAGGAGATAGGTCTCTAGTTCTCCGGTACATGTTTGTCTTTGCTGGGTTTTGCAATGAATATCATCCTTGCTGTCTTAAGTGTCACAGGAAAGTGTCCCGAGGTCAAGACAGCGTTGAAGATATTTACCAGATACATTTTGCAGTATCGGGGTAAGAACTTAAATTGTTTCTCTCTTATACCTGAGAGGCCAGGGGATTTATTTCTCATTCTGCCTATGACTTGACTCATCTCTCTCAGTGTGATTGATCTTGTAAGGGTAAATGTATTAATAAATGTTATTGGTAGGAAGTCAACCCGGTTGTCGTCTCTCTATTCGTTGACCCACTGGTAATGGTTTTGTTAAATCAACGATCATTGTGTGAGAGAATTTTTTCCCACACATCACTTATCAGAACTGCAGATGAGAAATAGTGGCACTTGCAAGTAACTTTTTAAGCACTCACATATTGTGAAATTATTTAATATTACATAATGTGTGGTTATGTTTACCATCCTCCCTCTCCACAGCAAGGGTGACAGCAACCTCCCTCTCCACAGCAAGGGTGACAGCAACCTCCCTCTCCACAGCAAGGGTGACAGCAACCTCCCTCTCCACAGCAAGGGTGACAGCAACCTCCCTCTCCACATCAAGGGTGACAGCAACCTCCCTCTCCACATCAAGGGTGACAGCAACCTCCCTCTCCACAGCAAGGGTGACAGCAACCTCCCTCTCCACAGCAAGGGTGACAGCAACCTCCCTCTCCACAGCACGGGTGACAGCAACCTCCCTCTCCACAGCAAGGGTGACAGCAACCTCCCTCTCCACAGCAAGGGTGACAGCAACCTCCCTCTCCACAGCAAGGGTGACAGCAACCTCCCTCTCCACAGCAAGGGTGACAGCAACCTCCCTCTCCACAGCAAGGGTGACAGCAACCTCCCTCTCCACAGCAAGGGTGACAGCAACCTCCCTCTCCACAGCAAGGGTGACAGCAACCTCCCTCTCCACAGCAAGGGTGACAGCAACCTCCCTCTCCACAGCAAGGGTGACAGCAACCTCCCTCTCCACAGCAAGGGTGACAGCAACCTCCCTCTCCACAGCAAGGGTGACAGCAACCTCCCTCTCCACAGCAAGGGTGACAGCAACCTCCCTCTCCACAGCAAGGGTGACAGCAACCTCCCTTCCCACAGCAAGGGAAACAGCAACCTCCCTTCCCACAGCAAGGGAAACAGCAACCTCCCTTCCCACAGCAAGGGAAACAGCAACCTCCCTCTCCACAGCAAGGGTGACAGCAACCTCCCTTCCCACAGCAAGGGAAACAGCAACCTCCCTTCCCACAGCAAGGGAAACAGCAACCTCCCTTCCCACAGCAAGGGTGACAGCAACCTCCCTCTCCACAGCAAGGGTGACAGCAACCTCCCTTCCCACAGCAAGGGAAACAGCAACCTCCCTTCCCACAGCAAGGGAAACAGCAACCTCCCTTCCCACAGCAAGGGAAACAGCAACCTCCCTCTCCACAGCAAGGGTGACAGCAACCTCCCTTCCCACAGCAAGGGAAACAGCAACCTCCCTTCCCACAGCAAGGGAAACAGCAACCTCCCTTCCCACAGCAAGGGTAACAGCAACCTCCCTTCCCACATCAAGGGTAACAGCAACCTCCCTTCCCACATCAAGGGTAACAGCAACCTACCTTCCCACATCAAGGGTAACAGCAACCTACCTTCCCACATCAAGGGTAACAGCAACCTCCCTCTCCACAGCAAGGGTAACAGCAACCTCCCTCTCCACATCAAGAATAACAGCAACCTCCCTCTCCACAGCAAGGGTAACAGCAACCTCCCTCTCCACAGCAAGGGTAACAGTAACCTCCCTCTCCACAGCAAGGGTAACAGCAACCTCCCTCTCCACAGCAAGGGTAACAGCAACCTCCCTCTCCACAGCAAGGGTAACAGTAACCTCCCTCTCCACAGCAAGGGTAACAGCAACCTCCCTCTCCACAGCAAGGGTAACAGCAACCTCCCTCTCCACAGCAAGGGTAACAGCAACCTCCCTCTCCACAGCAAGGGTAACAGCAACCTCCCTCTCCACAGCAAGGGTAACAGCAACCTCCCTCTCCACAGCAAGGGTAACAGCAACCTCTCTCTCCACAGCAAGGGTAACAGCAACCTCCCTCTCCACATCAAGGGTAACAGCAACCTCCCTCTCCACAGCAAGGGTAACAGCAACCTCCCTCTCCACATCAAGGGTAACAGCAACCTCCCTCTCCACATCAAGGGTAACAGCAACCTCCCTCTCCACAGCAAGGGTAACAGCAACCTCCCTCTCCACAGCAAGGGTAACAGCAACCTCCCTCTCCACATCAAGGGTAACAGCAACCTCCCTCTCCACAGCAAGGGTAACAGCAACCTCCCTCTCCACATCAAGGGTAACAGTAACCTCCCTCTCCACATCAAGGGTAACATCAACCTCCCTCTCCACAGCAAGGGTAACAGTAACCTCCCTCTCCACAGCAAGGGTAACAGCAACCTCCCTCTCCACATCAAGGGTAACAGCAACCTCCCTCTCCACATCAAGGGTAACATCAACCTCCCTCTCCACAGCAAGGGTAACAGTAACCTCCCTCTCCACAGCAAGGGTAACAGCAACCTCCCTCTCCACATCAAGGGTAACAGCAACCTCCCTCTCCACATCAAGGGTAACAGCAACCTCCCTCTCCACAGCAAGGGTAACAGCAACCTCCCTCTCCACATCAAGGGTAACAGCAACCTCCCTCTCCACATCAAGGGTAACAGTAACCTCCCTCTCCACATCAAGGGTAACATCAACCTCCCTCTCCACATCAAGGGCAACAGCAACCTCCCTCTCCACAGCAAGGGTAACAGCAACCTCCCTCTCCACATCAAGGGTAACATCAACCTACCTTCCCACATCAAGGGTAACAACAACCTACCTTCCTACATCAAGGGTAACAACAACCTACCTTCCTACATCAAGGGTAACAACAACTGGCTTCACTATATTTCTTTACAAACTGAATATACAATTTTCACAACCTGTGTTAAACATTAATAAACCTGTGTTAAACAATAATAAACCTGTGTTAAACATTAATAAACCTGTGTTAAACAATAATAAACCTGTGTTAAACATTAATAAACCTGTGTTAAACAATAATAAACCTGTGTTAAACATTAATAAACCTGTGTTAAACAATAATAAGCCTGTGTTTAACAATAATAAACCTGGGTTAAACAATAATAAACCTGTGTTAAACAATAATAAACCTGTGTTAAACAATAATAAACCTGTGTTAAACAATAATAAACCTGGGTTAAACAATAATAAACCTGTGTTAAACAATAATAAACCTGTGTTAAACAATAATAAACCTGTGTTAAATAATAATAAACCTGTGTTAAACAATAATAAACCTGTGTTAAACAATAATAAACCTGTGTTAAACAATAATAAACCTGAGTTAAACAATAATAAACCTGTGTTAAACAATAATAAACCTGTGTTAAATAATAATAAACCTGTGTTAAACAATAATAAACCTGTGTTAAACAATAATAAACCTGTGTTAAACAATAATAAACCTGTGTTAAACAATAATAAACCTGTGTTAAACAATAATAAACCTGTGTTAAACAATAATAAACCTGGGTTAAACAATAATAAACCTGTGTTAAACAATAATAAACCTGTGTTAAACAATAATAAACCTGTGTTAAACAATAATAAACCTGGGTTAAACAATAATAAACCTGTGTTAAACAATAATAAACCTGTGTTAAACAATAATAAACCTGTGTTAAACAATAATAAACCTGTGTTAAACAATAATAAACCTGTGTTAAACAATAATAAACCTGTGTTAAACAATAATAAACCTGTGTTAAACAATAATAAACCTGTGTTAAACAATAATAAACCTGTGTTAAACAATAATAAACCTGTGTTAAACAATAATAAACCTGTGTTAAACAATAATAAACCTGTGTTAAACAATAATAAACCTGTGTTAAACAATAATAAACCTGTGTTAAACAATAATAAACCTGTGTTAAACAATAATAAACCTGTGTTAAACAATAATAAACCTGTGTTAAACAATAATAAACCTGTGTTAAACAATAATAAACCTGTGTTAAACAATAATAAACCTGTGTTAAACAATAATAAACCTGTGTTAAACAATAATAAACCTGTGTTAAACAATAATAAACCAATAATAAACCTGTGTTAAACAATAATAAACCTGTGTTAAACAATAATAAACCTGTGTTAAACAATAATAAACCTGTGTTAAACAATAATAAACCTGTGTTAAACAATAATAAACCTGTGTTAAACAATAATAAACCTGTGTTAAACAATAATAAACCTGTGTTAAACAATAATAAACCTGTGTTAAACAATAATAAACCTGTGTTAAACAATAATAAACCTGTGTTAAACAATAATAAACCTGTGTTAAACAATAATAAACCTGTGTTAAACAATAATAAACCTGTGTTAAACAATAATAAACCTGTGTTAAACAATAATAAACCTGTGTTAAACAATAATAAACCTGTGTTAAACAATAATAAACCTGTGTTAAACAATAATAAACCTGTGCTAAACAATAACAAACCTGTGTTAAACAATAATAAACCTGTGCTAAACAATAATAAACCTGTGTTAAACAATAATAAACCTGTGTTAAACAATAATAAACCTGTGTTAAACAATAATAAACCTGTGTTAAACAATAATAAACCTGTGTTAAACAATAATAAACCTGTGTTAAACAATAATAAACCTGTGTTAAACAATAATAAACCTGTGTTAAACAATAATAAACCTGTGTTAAACAATAATAAACCTGTGTTAAACAATAATAAACCTGTGTTAAACAATAATAAACCTGTGTTAAACAATAATAAACCTGTGCTAAACAATAATAAACCTGTGTTAAACAATAATAAACCTGTGTTAAACAATAATAAACCTGTGTTAAACAATAATAAACCTGTGTTAAACAATAATAAACCTGTGTTAAACAATAATAAACCTGTGTTAAACAATAATAAACCTGTGTTAAACAATAATAAACCTGTGTTAAACAATAATAAACCTGTGTTAAACAATAATAAACCTGTGTTAAACAATAATAAACCTGTGCTAAACAATAATAAACCTGTGTTAAACAATAATAAACCTGTGTTAAACAATAATAAACCTGTGTTAAACAATAATAAACCTGTGTTAAACAATAATAAACCTGTGTTAAACAATAATAAACCTGTGTTAAACAATAATAAACCTGTGTTAAACAATAATAAACCTGTGTTAAACAATAATAAACCTGTGTTAAACAATAATAAACCTGTGTTAAACAATAATAAACCTGTGCTAAACAATAATAAACCTGTGTTAAACAATAATAAACCTGTGTTAAACAATAATAAACCTGTGTTAAACAATAATAAACCTGTGTTAAACAATAATAAACCTGTGTTAAACAATAATAAACCTGTGTTAAACAATAATAAACCTGTGTTAAACAATAATAAACCTGTGTTAAACAATAATAAACCTGTGTTAAACAATAATAAACCTGTGTTAAACAATAATAAACCTGTGTTAAACAATAATAAACCTGTGTTAAACAATAATAAACCTGTGTTAAACAATAATAAACCTGTGTTAAACAATAATAAACCTGTGTTAAACAATAATAAACCTGTGTTAAACAATAATAAACCTGTGTTAAACAATAATAAACCTGTGTTAAACAATAATAAACCTGTGTTAAACAATAATAAACCTGTGTTAAACAATAATAAACCTGTGTTAAACAATAATAAACCTGTGTTAAACAATAATAAACCTGTGTTAAACAATAATAAACCTGTGTTAAACAATAATAAACCTGTGTTAAACAATAATAAACCTGTGTTAAGCAATAATAAACCTGTGTTAAACAATAATAAACCTGTGTTAAACAATAATAAACCTGTGTTAAACAATAATAAACCTGTGTTAAACAATAATAAACCTGTGTTAAACAATAATAAACCTGTGTTAAACAATATAAAACCTGTGTTAAACAATAATAAACCTGTGTTAAACAATAATAAACCTGTGTTAAACAATAATAAACCTGTGTTAAACAATAATAAACCTGTGTTAAACAATAATAAACCTGTGTTAAACAATAATAAACCTGTGTTAAACAATAATAAACCTGTGTTAAACAATAATAAACCTGTGTTAAACAATAATAAACCTGTGTTAAACAATAATAAACCTGTGTTAAACAATAATAAACCTGTGTTAAACAATAATAAACCTGTGTTAAACAAAAAACCTGTGTTGAACAATAATAAACCTGTGTTAAACAATAATAAACCTGTGTTAAATAATAATAAGCCTGTGTTAAACAAAAATAAACCTGTGTTAAACAAAAATAAACCTGTGTTAAACAATAATAAACCTGTGTTAAACAATAATAAACCTGTGTTAAACAAAAATATACCATTGTAGCTGTTATCTTTATTTAAATTCAATTAAGGTTAATAAAGATCACTCTGATAACTTCCGGTGCAGGTGTGAGATAACTGATTTTGGATTAAAGATAATTAGGACAATTTGATAATAAAAATGGTAGAATTACAGACAAAATTTTAGGTAAATGGACACACATGCAACTGTGACATTTTATTGTGGCAACGTTTCGACTTTGTCAAGCTGTGACAGCGTGACAAAAGCTGTCACATTAGTTGCACCTGTGTGCATTTACCTGACGACTTGATAGATTACTTAGTATCTGATGAAAGTTTATAGACAACTGGGGTAGACAGATAGATAATACGCTCAGGTTAATGGGCAACTGGGAACATTAATTGACGTATAGTATGAGCTGATATATGACTGGTGCAAGTGGACAGGTCACTGGTGCAAGTGGACAGGTCACTGGTGCAAGTAGACAGGTCACTGGTGCAAGTGGACAGGTCACTGGTGCAAGTAGACAGGTCACTAGGGCAAGTGGACAGGTCACTGGTGCAAGTGGACAGGTCACTGGTGCAAGTGGACAGGTCACTGGTGCAAGTGGACAGGTCATTGGGGCAAGTAGACAGGTCACTGGGGCAGGTTTAAATATAACTAAGGCAGACAGTACATAATCGAAGGTTTAAGTGTAATTATGGCATATTAAATGTCTGCCACAGGTTGACATATAATTGGTGAAGGTAGATAGATAAGTAAAACAGGGTGACAGAAAACTGAGGCAGGTTGATAGATAACTTGGTCACACTGACAAATAAAGCAGGTTGATATTATTAACTGGGTGGGATGATAGATAACTAGGGAAGGTTGAAAGATACACGGAACAAACTGACAGATATATGATACTGGTTGATAGATAACTCTGGCTGATTGATATGTAACTGAGGCAGGTTGAATGATAACTGGTGCAGGCTGAAAGATAACTGAGCATAAGAGAGGGTGTAGAGGGAGGCAGTGTTATTAATATTCTTAGTGTTGTGTAACATAAGAAAAATATTAATCATCATAACGCTATACCAGACATACACAAATACACTGATACACAGAATAACAACAGATAAACATAATATGCATAAGTATATACAGTATTATGTAGAAAATCCCACTCTAAGAAATAAACATCTATGAAAATTAAATAGTAGAATCAAATTTAAAATGAGTGGCCTCTACATTAATAGTCTGGCTAGATGAGTACTTCTTGTCTGGCTGCTCTGCGATTCCAGCGAGTCCAGAAAGTTGTAATTATGGGGTGCAGATTTCTGTGTGTCCTCCCCTTAAATTATTGTGTTCTAATATCACATATGGACAGTGCTCCGTGGATTGGCTGCTCTTGAACAGTTAAGTTCCTCTCTTGAGGAACTTTACTTTTGAGGTTCACAGTTCTCAACGTCCACCTCAAACTTTCTATCCTCGTATACTGAAACATTTTATTACCCAAGAGTGTGATGGACTCTACTACACATTACACCAATTTATCAAAGAATTGTGAAAATTTAAAAAAAAATAAATCTATTGACAATTTATATTTTATTTATTTATTTATTTGTTTATTTCTTGAAACATTAATTATTCCCGACTAGTATCGGAGTTAATTTAACATCACTCTATCATCAGACACTGTACAAAATCATAGAAAATCAGTTATAAATAACCTGAACTTAACTTATGGTAAATATTAGAGTATTATAAGTATTAAGGAAAGCTAAAAAAAAACTATTGGTTGAATAAGAGAGTTACTTTTTTCTAGTATTTTATTTTTATTTTCTTTATTTTTGAGATATTGGAACAAAGCAAACCTCGCCCGTTCGTATTTAACAGATCTCCTGACGCCTGATCTTCCCTGTGTAAATTTAGCTCACTGTCTTGACGAAGACTTTCCATTCTCCTGATTTCTCATCCACTGATGTTTCTTCGTATATCTTTGTTGAGAAACAGTTGACTAGGACAAGAGACATGGCAGCTTTTCTCCTGCATGTTGTTATGGAAGGCGACGGTAAACTTATGTTTGGTGTTTTCTTTGTTAGTCGGTGTTGTTTTATAAAGATTTTTGCTTGGCTTTGTGTTCACCTTCTTGGATGTAGTAGTGAAGATGCACAGCTTTTCTGATCTGTTGGTTTATCCTGGAAACTTCTTGATCTAAGTTGCTTGGGCAGCAAATCCCTGAATATCTTAGAAGTAGACTAGGCTCCGTTCTTTCCCTAACTTATTTAGAGTGGCTGTTGAAATAATTGACATAAGTTGATGTGTTGAAGTCTCTGTGTAAAGAGTGAACTGGTTCTTATTATCTTGCTAGACGTCCTATCTTTCCCACTGATATTCGTTGTTCTTCTTCAAGGAAGTTTGTCCTGTGTTTCATTGCTTGTTCTTGCTTTGTTACACTTCTCGGGGAATATTCTTTTCATTCCTTTGTTTCTCTTTCAGTTTTCTTCTTTACTTGTGTGTCCGAGGTGCTTATTTTCTTCTTGTTTGCTGCCTTCCCCAGTGTGTTTTTTTTTGTTTGACACTTTCTTCACTGTATATTTCCTTACTTGCTTTTTCTTTGTTACCTTTTATCGGTGTATGTCCTTCTTCGGTGCCTTCGTTTCTCTATTAGTTTTTCTTCTTTGTGAGTCCAATCTGTATATTCTCTTATATTTCCTGCATTCTTAAGTGTTTGTTCCTTTCTATACCATTGTTTTCCCACTTTTTCCCTGCCTTATGCTATCACACATGTTATCACACAATGTTTCTTGCTCATTATCAGTATCATGTGACATGTTATCACACAATGTTTCTTGGTCATTATCAGTATCATGTGACATGTTATCACACAATATTTCTTGGTCATTATCTGTGGAGAAATTTTCTCCAGGAGGGGGTATCAGCCCCCTTCAGCCCCTTTCAGCCCCTTTCAGCCCTGAGGGGCCCAGCCCTCTCAGAAGGGGCAAGAATCTTGTTTACTGCTACAGCAAGTAATTGATCCCAGATGCAGTACGAGTATGCAACGTAGTCAAGCGACCGAAGCTCCTTGCAAAGTCCAGTGTTGCAAAGTGTATTTTAATAGAAGACAGTCCATCTCTTACCTTAGCAGGACAATTAAGGAAAATCCTGCTCCCACTTTATTACCATGGTAAACATAGTGTACATTGTTGTCTATGCTTAAGACAGTAAGAATCAAACATTCTGCTTTGCTTCATGGAGGAAGTGGCAAGGAAGCAAAAGCACTAGGTCAGCTTTTCCTTTATGTTCGAGGGGCATTGGAGTGGCGTAGGATGCTGTGAGGTCAGATTACTTTTGACTCTACTGAGAGTCACACTGATGCCAGGATAACCAACAAAGAACTCTGATCCATGCGTTAGTGTGAACAAAGTGTCTCGCAAAACACGATAAACAGAGAGAAGTGTGATCAACTTCTTTATTGATATGGTGTGAACAATTATTGATGAACAGTGTAACAACGAGTGTTGTGATCCAACAGAGTGTAATGCAACATTCTTCAAAGAACACTATTCTTCAGTCAACTCATTGGATATCCGGGCATAACTACGGGTCAGATACATATACCCAGGTAAGTGTTCTAACTCGTGATGTACTACTATTGACTGCGCAGTTGAGTCTAAGTTACTAGTTAGTCACTTATCATAAACCCCGGTGATAAGCGGACCTTTGAGTCCACACAAGTACGTACGTCAGCCATCAGTGAATGAAATATGCTGACATAACACCTCCTAGGGGTAATTTATTAACATAAAATAATTTTTTTCAGCCCGTTAAGAAGTGGATATGACAGCTTCTCAAGACCTCGTCTGCAGGGGCGGCTGTGTGGACGATGAGCTGCCTTATCAGCTAAGTACTCCCTATATTTAATCTAACCTTAGCTGGTAAATCATTCTCAATAGTTTGGTGTCACATGATACTGATAATGACCAAGAAACAGTGTGTGATAACATGTCACATCATACTGATAATGTCCAAGAAACATTGTGTGATATGTCACATGATACTGATAATGACCATGAAACATTGTGTGATAACATGTCACATGATACTGATAATGACCATGAAACATTGTGTGATAACATGTCACATGATACTGATAATGACCAAGAAACGGTGTGTGATAACATGTCACATGATACTGATAATGACCAAGAAACGGTGTGTGATAACATGTCACATGATACTGATAATGACCATGAAACATTGTGTGATAACATGTCACATGATACTGATAATGACCAAGAAACGGTGTGTGATAACATGTCACATGATACTGATAATGACCATGAAACAGTGTGTGATAACATGTCACATGATACCGATAATTTTCAGTATCATGTGACATGTTATCACACATGTTATCACACACGGATTCAGTATCATGTGACATGTTATCACACAATGTTTCTTGGTCATTATCAGTATCATGTGACATGTTATCACACAATGTTTCTTGCTCATTATCAGTATCATGTGACATGTTATCACACAATGTTTCTTGGTCATTATCAGTATCATGTGACATGTTATCACACAATATTTCTTGGTCATTATCTGTGGAGAAATTTTCTCCAGGAGGGGGTATCAGCCCCCTTCAGCCCCTTTCAGCCCCTTTCAGCCCTGAGGGGCCCAGCCCTCTCAGAAGGGGCAAGAATCTTGTTTACTGCTACAGCAAGTAATTGATCCCAGATGCAGTACGAGTATGCAACGTAGTCAAGCGACCGAAGCTCCTTGCAAAGTCCAGTGTTGCAAAGTGTATTTTAATAGAAGACAGTCCATCTCTTACCTTAGCAGGACAATTAAGGAAAATCCTGCTCCCACTTTATTACCATGGTAAACATAGTGTACATTGTTGTCTATGCTTAAGACAGTAAGAATCAAACATTCTGCTTTGCTTCATGGAGGAAGTGGCAAGGAAGCAAAAGCACTAGGTCAGCTTTTCCTTTATGTTCGAGGGGCATTGGAGTGGCGTAGGATGCTGTGAGGTCAGATTACTTTTGACTCTACTGAGAGTCACACTAATGCCAGGATAACCAACAAAGAACTCTGATCCATGCGTTAGTGTGAACAAAGTGTCTCGCAAAACACGATAAACAGAGAGAAGTGTGATCAACTTCTTTATTGATATGGTGTGAACAATTATTGATGAACAGTGTAACAACGAGTGTTGTGATCCAACAGAGTGTAATGCAACATTCTTCAAAGAACACTATTCTTCAGTCAACTCATTGGATATCCGGGCATAACTACGGGTCAGATACATATACCCAGGTAAGTGTTCTAACTCGTGATGTACTACTATTGACTGCGCAGTTGAGTCTAAGTTACTAGTTAGTCACTTATCATAAACCCCGGTGATAAGCGGACCTTTGAGTCCACACAAGTACGTACGTCAGCCATCAGTGAATGAAATATGCTGACATAACACCTCCTAGGGGTAATTTATTAACATAAAATAATTTTTTTTCAGCCCGTTAAGAAGTGGATATGACAGCTTCTCAAGACCTCGTCTGCAGGGGCGGCTGTGTGGACGATGAGCTGCCTTATCAGCTAAGTACTCCCTATATTTAATCTAACCTTAGCTGGTAAATCATTCTCAATAGTTTGGTGTCACATGATACTGATAATGACCAAGAAACAGTGTGTGATAACATGTCACATCATACTGATAATGTCCAAGAAACATTGTGTGATATGTCACATGATACTGATAATGACCAAGAAACATTGTGTGATAACATGTCACATGATACTGATAATGACCAAGAAACAGTGTGTGATAACATGTCACATGATACTGATAATGACCATGAAACATTGTGTGATAACATGTCACATGATACTGATAATGACCAAGAAACGGTGTGTGATAACATGTCACATGATACTGATAATGACCATGAAACAGTGTGTGATAACATGTCACATGATACTGATAATTTTCAGTATCATGTGACATGTTATCACACATGTTATCACACACGGATTCAGTATCATGTGACATGTTATCACACAATGTTTCTTGGTCATTATCAGTATCATGTGACATGTTATCACACAATGTTTCTTGCTCATTATCAGTATCATGTGACATGTTATCACACAATGTTTCTTGGTCATTATCAGTATCATGTGACATGTTATCACACAATATTTCTTGGTCATTATCTGTGGAGAAATTTTCTCCAGGAGGGGGTATCAGCCCCCTTCAGCCCCTTTCAGCCCCTTTCAGCCCTGAGGGGCCCAGCCCTCTCAGAAGGGGCAAGAATCTTGTTTACTGCTACAGCAAGTAATTGATCCCAGATGCAGTACGAGTATGCAACGTAGTCAAGCGACCGAAGCTCCTTGCAAATTCCAGTGTTGCAAAGTGTATTTTAATAGAAGACAGTCCATCTCTTACCTTAGCAGGACAATTAAGGAAAATCCTGCTCCCACTTTATTACCATGGTAAACATAGTGTACATTGTTGTCTATGCTTAAGACAGTAAGAATCAAACATTCTGCTTTGCTTCATGGAGGAAGTGGCAAGGAAGCAAAAGCACTAGGTCAGCTTTTCCTTTATGTTCGAGGGGCATTGGAGTGGCGTAGGATGTTGTGAGGTCAGATTACTTTTGACTCTACTGAGAGTCACACTGATGCCAGGATAACCAACAAAGAACTCTGATCCATGCGTTAGTGTGAACAAAGTGTCTCGCAAAACACGATAAACAGAGAGAAGTGTGATCAACTTCTTTATTGATATGGTGTGAACAATTATTGATGAACAGTGTAACAACGAGTGTTGTGATCCAACAGAGTGTAATGCAACATTCTTCAAAGAACACTATTCTTCAGTCAACTCATTGGATATCCGGGCATAACTACGGGTCAGATACATATACCCAGGTAAGTGTTCTAACTCGTGATGTACTACTATTGACTGCGCAGTTGAGTCTAAGTTACTAGTTAGTCACTTATCATAAACCCCGGTGATAAGCGGACCTTTGAGTCCACACAAGTACGTACGTCAGCCATCAGTGAATGAAATATGCTGACATAACACCCCCTAGGGGTAATTTATTAACATAAAATAATTTTTTTCAGCCCGTTAAGAAGTGGATATGACAGCTTCTCAAGACCTCGTCTGCAGGGGCGGCTGTGTGGACGATGAGCTGCCTTATCAGCTAAGTACTCCCTATATTTAATCTAACCTTAGCTGGTAAATCATTCTCAATAGTTTGGTGTCACATGATACTGATAATGACCAAGAAACAGTGTGTGATAACATGTCACATCATACTGATAATGTCCAAGAAACATTGTGTGATATGTCACATGATACTGATAATGACCAAGAAACAGTGTGTGATAACATGTCACATGATACTGATAATGACCATGAAACATTGTGTGATAACATGTCACATGATACTGATAATGACCAAGAAACGGTGTGTGATAACATGTCACATGATACTGATAATGACCAAGAAACAGTGTGTGATAACATGTCACATGATACTGATAATGACCATGAAACAGTGTGTGATAACATGTCACATGATACCGATAATTTTCAGTATCATGTGACATGTTATCACACATGTTATCACACACGGATTCAGTATCATGTGACATGTTATCACACAATGTTTCTTGGTCATTATCAGTATCATGTGACATGTTATCACACAATGTTTCTTGCTCATTATCAGTATCATGTGACATGTTATCACACAATGTTTCTTGGTCATTATCAGTATCATGTGACATGTTATCACACAATATTTCTTGGTCATTATCTGTGGAGAAATTTTCTCCAGGAGGGGGTATCAGCCCCCTTCAGCCCCTTTCAGCCCCTTTCAGCCCTGAGGGGCCCAGCCCTCTCAGAAGGGGCAAGAATCTTGTTTACTGCTACAGCAAGTAATTGATCCCAGATGCAGTACGAGTATGCAACGTAGTCAAGCGACCGAAGCTCCTTGCAAAGTCCAGTGTTGCAAAGTGTATTTTAATAGAAGACAGTCCATCTCTTACCTTAGCAGGACAATTAAGGAAAATCCTGCTCCCACTTTATTACCATGGTAAACATAGTGTACATTGTTGTCTATGCTTAAGACAGTAAGAATCAAACATTCTGCTTTGCTTCATGGAGGAAGTGGCAAGGAAGCAAAAGCACTAGGTCAGCTTTTCCTTTATGTTCGAGGGGCATTGGAGTGGCGTAGGATGCTGTGAGGTCAGATTACTTTTGACTCTACTGAGAGTCACACTAATGCCAGGATAACCAACAAAGAACTCTGATCCATGCGTTAGTGTGAACAAAGTGTCTCGCAAAACACGATAAACAGAGAGAAGTGTGATCAACTTCTTTATTGATATGGTGTGAACAATTATTGATGAACAGTGTAACAACGAGTGTTGTGATCCAACAGAGTGTAATGCAACATTCTTCAAAGAACACTATTCTTCAGTCAACTCATTGGATATCCGGGCATAACTACGGGTCAGATACATATACCCAGGTAAGTGTTCTAACTCGTGATGTACTACTATTGACTGCGCAGTTGAGTCTAAGTTACTAGTTAGTCACTTATCATAAACCCCGGTGATAAGCGGACCTTTGAGTCCACACAAGTACGTACGTCAGCCATCAGTGAATGAAATATGCTGACATAACACCTCCTAGGGGTAATTTATTAACATAAAATAATTTTTTTTCAGCCCGTTAAGAAGTGGATATGACAGCTTCTCAAGACCTCGTCTGCAGGGGCGGCTGTGTGGACGATGAGCTGCCTTATCAGCTAAGTACTCCCTATATTTAATCTAACCTTAGCTGGTAAATCATTCTCAATAGTTTGGTGTCACATGATACTGATAATGACCAAGAAACAGTGTGTGATAACATGTCACATCATACTGATAATGTCCAAGAAACATTGTGTGATATGTCACATGATACTGATAATGACCAAGAAACATTGTGTGATAACATGTCACATGATACTGATAATGACCAAGAAACAGTGTGTGATAACATGTCACATGATACTGATAATGACCATGAAACATTGTGTGATAACATGTCACATGATACTGATAATGACCAAGAAACGGTGTGTGATAACAGGTCACATGATACTGATAATGACCATGAAACAGTGTGTGATAACATGTCACATGATACTGATAATTTTCAGTATCATGTGACATGTTATCACACACGGATTCAGTATCATGTGACATGTTATCACACAATGTTTCTTGGTCATTATCAGTATCATGTGACATGTTATCACACAATGTTTCTTGCTCATTATCAGTATCATGTGACATGTTATCACACAATGTTTCTTGGTCATTATCAGTATCATGTGACATGTTATCACACAATATTTCTTGGTCATTATCTGTGGAGAAATTTTCTCCAGGAGGGGGTATCAGCCCCCTTCAGCCCCTTTCAGCCCCTTTCAGCCCTGAGGGGCCCAGCCCTCTCAGAAGGGGCAAGAATCTTGTTTACTGCTACAGCAAGTAATTGATCCCAGATGCAGTACGAGTATGCAACGTAGTCAAGCGACCGAAGCTCCTTGCAAATTCCAGTGTTGCAAAGTGTATTTTAATAGAAGACAGTCCATCTCTTACCTTAGCAGGACAATTAAGGAAAATCCTGCTCCCACTTTATTACCATGGTAAACATAGTGTACATTGTTGTCTATGCTTAAGACAGTAAGAATCAAACATTCTGCTTTGCTTCATGGAGGAAGTGGCAAGGAAGCAAAAGCACTAGGTCAGCTTTTCCTTTATGTTCGAGGGGCATTGGAGTGGCGTAGGATGCTGTGAGGTCAGATTACTTTTGACTCTACTGAGAGTCACACTGATGCC
The DNA here is from genome assembly GCF_038502225.1 of Cherax quadricarinatus. Lineage (NCBI taxonomy): Eukaryota > Metazoa > Arthropoda > Malacostraca > Decapoda > Parastacidae > Cherax > Cherax quadricarinatus. The sequence goes on along the minus strand of NW_027198606.1, from coordinate 17,941 downwards.
AGGATAACCAACAAAGAACTCTGATCCATGCGTTAGTGTGAACAAAGTGTCTCGCAAAACACGATAAACAGAGAGAAGTGTGATCAACTTCTTTATTGATATGGTGTGAACAATTATTGATGAACAGTGTAACAACGAGTGTTGTGATCCAACAGAGTGTAATGCAACATTCTTCAAAGAACACTATTCTTCAGTCAACTCATTGGATATCCGGGCATAACTACGGGTCAGATACATATACCCAGGTAAGTGTTCTAACTCGTGATGTACTACTATTGACTGCGCAGTTGAGTCTAAGTTACTAGTTAGTCACTTATCATAAACCCCGGTGATAAGCGGACCTTTGAGTCCACACAAGTACGTACGTCAGCCATCAGTGAATGAAATATGCTGACATAACACCCCCTAGGGGTAATTTATTAACATAAAATAATTTTTTTCAGCCCGTTAAGAAGTGGATATGACAGCTTCTCAAGACCTCGTCTGCAGGGGCGGCTGTGTGGACGATGAGCTGCCTTATCAGCTAAGTACTCCCTATATTTAATCTAACCTTAGCTGGTAAATCATTCTCAATAGTTTGGTGTCACATGATACTGATAATGACCAAGAAACAGTGTGTGATAACATGTCACATCATACTGATAATGTCCAAGAAACATTGTGTGATATGTCACATGATACTGATAATGACCAAGAAACATTGTGTGATAACATGTCACATGATACTGATAATGACCAAGAAACAGTGTGTGATAACATGTCACATGATACTGATAATGACCATGAAACATTGTGTGATAACATGTCACATGATACTGATAATGACCAAGAAACGGTGTGTGATAACATGTCACATGATACTGATAATGACCATGAAACAGTGTGTGATAACATGTCACATGATACTGATAATTTTCAGTATCATGTGACATGTTATCACACATGTTATCACACACGGATTCAGTATCATGTGACATGTTATCACACAATGTTTCTTGGTCATTATCAGTATCATGTGACATGTTATCACACAATGTTTCTTGCTCATTATCAGTATCATGTGACATGTTATCACACAATGTTTCTTGGTCATTATCAGTATCATGTGACATGTTATCACACAATATTTCTTGGTCATTATCTGTGGAGAAATTTTCTCCAGGAGGGGGTATCAGCCCCCTTCAGCCCCTTTCAGCCCCTTTCAGCCCTGAGGGGCCCAGCCCTCTCAGAAGGGGCAAGAATCTTGTTTACTGCTACAGCAAGTAATTGATCCCAGATGCAGTACGAGTATGCAACGTAGTCAAGCGACCGAAGCTCCTTGCAAATTCCAGTGTTGCAAAGTGTATTTTAATAGAAGACAGTCCATCTCTTACCTTAGCAGGACAATTAAGGAAAATCCTGCTCCCACTTTATTACCATGGTAAACATAGTGTACATTGTTGTCTATGCTTAAGACAGTAAGAATCAAACATTCTGCTTTGCTTCATGGAGGAAGTGGCAAGGAAGCAAAAGCACTAGGTCAGCTTTTCCTTTATGTTCGAGGGGCATTGGAGTGGCGTAGGATGCTGTGAGGTCAGATTACTTTTGACTCTACTGAGAGTCACACTGATGCCAGGATAACCAACAAAGAACTCTGATCCATGCGTTAGTGTGAACAAAGTGTCTCGCAAAACACGATAAACAGAGAGAAGTGTGATCAACTTCTTTATTGATATGGTGTGAACAATTATTGATGAACAGTGTAACAACGAGTGTTGTGATCCAACAGAGTGTAATGCAACATTCTTCAAAGAACACTATTCTTCAGTCAACTCATTGGATATCCGGGCATAACTACGGGTCAGATACATATACCCAGGTAAGTGTTCTAACTCGTGATGTACTACTATTGACTGCGCAGTTGAGTCTAAGTTACTAGTTAGTCACTTATCATAAACCCCGGTGATAAGCGGACCTTTGAGTCCACACAAGTACGTACGTCAGCCATCAGTGAATGAAATATGCTGACATAACACCCCCTAGGGGTAATTTATTAACATAAAATAATTTTTTTCAGCCCGTTAAGAAGTGGATATGACAGCTTCTCAAGACCTCGTCTGCAGGGGCGGCTGTGTGGACGATGAGCTGCCTTATCAGCTAAGTACTCCCTATATTTAATCTAACCTTAGCTGGTAAATCATTCTCAATAGTTTGGTGTCACATGATACTGATAATGACCAAGAAACAGTGTGTGATAACATGTCACATCATACTGATAATGTCCAAGAAACATTGTGTGATATGTCACATGATACTGATAATGACCAAGAAACAGTGTGTGATAACATGTCACATGATACTGATAATGACCATGAAACATTGTGTGATAACATGTCACATGATACTGATAATGACCAAGAAACGGTGTGTGATAACATGTCACATGATACTGATAATGACCAAGAAACAGTGTGTGATAACATGTCACATGATACTGATAATGACCATGAAACAGTGTGTGATAACATGTCACATGATACCGATAATTTTCAGTATCATGTGACATGTTATCACACATGTTATCACACACGGATTCAGTATCATGTGACATGTTATCACACAATGTTTCTTGGTCATTATCAGTATCATGTGACATGTTATCACACAATGTTTCTTGCTCATTATCAGTATCATGTGACATGTTATCACACAATGTTTCTTGGTCATTATCAGTATCATGTGACATGTTATCACACAATATTTCTTGGTCATTATCTGTGGAGAAATTTTCTCCAGGAGGGGGTATCAGCCCCCTTCAGCCCCTTTCAGCCCCTTTCAGCCCTGAGGGGCCCAGCCCTCTCAGAAGGGGCAAGAATCTTGTTTACTGCTACAGCAAGTAATTGATCCCAGATGCAGTACGAGTATGCAACGTAGTCAAGCGACCGAAGCTCCTTGCAAAGTCCAGTGTTGCAAAGTGTATTTTAATAGAAGACAGTCCATCTCTTACCTTAGCAGGACAATTAAGGAAAATCCTGCTCCCACTTTATTACCATGGTAAACATAGTGTACATTGTTGTCTATGCTTAAGACAGTAAGAATCAAACATTCTGCTTTGCTTCATGGAGGAAGTGGCAAGGAAGCAAAAGCACTAGGTCAGCTTTTCCTTTATGTTCGAGGGGCATTGGAGTGGCGTAGGATGCTGTGAGGTCAGATTACTTTTGACTCTACTGAGAGTCACACTAATGCCAGGATAACCAACAAAGAACTCTGATCCATGCGTTAGTGTGAACAAAGTGTCTCGCAAAACACGATAAACAGAGAGAAGTGTGATCAACTTCTTTATTGATATGGTGTGAACAATTATTGATGAACAGTGTAACAACGAGTGTTGTGATCCAACAGAGTGTAATGCAACATTCTTCAAAGAACACTATTCTTCAGTCAACTCATTGGATATCCGGGCATAACTACGGGTCAGATACATATACCCAGGTAAGTGTTCTAACTCGTGATGTACTACTATTGACTGCGCAGTTGAGTCTAAGTTACTAGTTAGTCACTTATCATAAACCCCGGTGATAAGCGGACCTTTGAGTCCACACAAGTACGTACGTCAGCCATCAGTGAATGAAATATGCTGACATAACACCTCCTAGGGGTAATTTATTAACATAAAATAATTTTTTTTCAGCCCGTTAAGAAGTGGATATGACAGCTTCTCAAGACCTCGTCTGCAGGGGCGGCTGTGTGGACGATGAGCTGCCTTATCAGCTAAGTACTCCCTATATTTAATCTAACCTTAGCTGGTAAATCATTCTCAATAGTTTGGTGTCACATGATACTGATAATGACCAAGAAACAGTGTGTGATAACATGTCACATCATACTGATAATGTCCAAGAAACATTGTGTGATATGTCACATGATACTGATAATGACCAAGAAACATTGTGTGATAACATGTCACATGATACTGATAATGACCAAGAAACAGTGTGTGATAACATGTCACATGATACTGATAATGACCATGAAACATTGTGTGATAACATGTCACATGATACTGATAATGACCAAGAAACGGTGTGTGATAACATGTCACATGATACTGATAATGACCATGAAACAGTGTGTGATAACATGTCACATGATACTGATAATTTTCAGTATCATGTGACATGTTATCACACACGGATTCAGTATCATGTGACATGTTATCACACAATGTTTCTTGGTCATTATCAGTATCATGTGACATGTTATCACACAATGTTTCTTGCTCATTATCAGTATCATGTGACATGTTATCACACAATGTTTCTTGGTCATTATCAGTATCATGTGACATGTTATCACACAATATTTCTTGGTCATTATCTGTGGAGAAATTTTCTCCAGGAGGGGGTATCAGCCCCCTTCAGCCCCTTTCAGCCCCTTTCAGCCCTGAGGGGCCCAGCCCTCTCAGAAGGGGCAAGAATCTTGTTTACTGCTACAGCAAGTAATTGATCCCAGATGCAGTACGAGTATGCAACGTAGTCAAGCGACCGAAGCTCCTTGCAAATTCCAGTGTTGCAAAGTGTATTTTAATAGAAGACAGTCCATCTCTTACCTTAGCAGGACAATTAAGGAAAATCCTGCTCCCACTTTATTACCATGGTAAACATAGTGTACATTGTTGTCTATGCTTAAGACAGTAAGAATCAAACATTCTGCTTTGCTTCATGGAGGAAGTGGCAAGGAAGCAAAAGCACTAGGTCAGCTTTTCCTTTATGTTCGAGGGGCATTGGAGTGGCGTAGGATGCTGTGAGGTCAGATTACTTTTGACTCTACTGAGAGTCACACTGATGCCAGGATAACCAACAAAGAACTCTGATCCATGCGTTAGTGTGAACAAAGTGTCTCGCAAAACACGATAAACAGAGAGAAGTGTGATCAACTTCTTTATTGATATGGTGTGAACAATTATTGATGAACAGTGTAACAACGAGTGTTGTGATCCAACAGAGTGTAATGCAACATTCTTCAAAGAACACTATTCTTCAGTCAACTCATTGGATATCCGGGCATAACTACGGGTCAGATACATATACCCAGGTAAGTGTTCTAACTCGTGATGTACTACTATTGACTGCGCAGTTGAGTCTAAGTTACTAGTTAGTCACTTATCATAAACCCCGGTGATAAGCGGACCTTTGAGTCCACACAAGTACGTACGTCAGCCATCAGTGAATGAAATATGCTGACATAACACCCCCTAGGGGTAATTTATTAACATAAAATAATTTTTTTCAGCCCGTTAAGAAGTGGATATGACAGCTTCTCAAGACCTCGTCTGCAGGGGCGGCTGTGTGGACGATGAGCTGCCTTATCAGCTAAGTACTCCCTATATTTAATCTAACCTTAGCTGGTAAATCATTCTCAATAGTTTGGTGTCACATGATACTGATAATGACCAAGAAACAGTGTGTGATAACATGTCACATCATACTGATAATGTCCAAGAAACATTGTGTGATATGTCACATGATACTGATAATGACCAAGAAACAGTGTGTGATAACATGTCACATGATACTGATAATGACCATGAAACATTGTGTGATAACATGTCACATGATACTGATAATGACCAAGAAACGGTGTGTGATAACATGTCACATGATACTGATAATGACCAAGAAACAGTGTGTGATAACATGTCACATGATACTGATAATGACCATGAAACAGTGTGTGATAACATGTCACATGATACCGATAATTTTCAGTATCATGTGACATGTTATCACACATGTTATCACACACGGATTCAGTATCATGTGACATGTTATCACACAATGTTTCTTGGTCATTATCAGTATCATGTGACATGTTATCACACAATGTTTCTTGCTCATTATCAGTATCATGTGACATGTTATCACACAATGTTTCTTGGTCATTATCAGTATCATGTGACATGTTATCACACAATATTTCTTGGTCATTATCTGTGGAGAAATTTTCTCCAGGAGGGGGTATCAGCCCCCTTCAGCCCCTTTCAGCCCCTTTCAGCCCTGAGGGGCCCAGCCCTCTCAGAAGGGGCAAGAATCTTGTTTACTGCTACAGCAAGTAATTGATCCCAGATGCAGTACGAGTATGCAACGTAGTCAAGCGACCGAAGCTCCTTGCAAAGTCCAGTGTTGCAAAGTGTATTTTAATAGAAGACAGTCCATCTCTTACCTTAGCAGGACAATTAAGGAAAATCCTGCTCCCACTTTATTACCATGGTAAACATAGTGTACATTGTTGTCTATGCTTAAGACAGTAAGAATCAAACATTCTGCTTTGCTTCATGGAGGAAGTGGCAAGGAAGCAAAAGCACTAGGTCAGCTTTTCCTTTATGTTCGAGGGGCATTGGAGTGGCGTAGGATGCTGTGAGGTCAGATTACTTTTGACTCTACTGAGAGTCACACTAATGCCAGGATAACCAACAAAGAACTCTGATCCATGCGTTAGTGTGAACAAAGTGTCTCGCAAAACACGATAAACAGAGAGAAGTGTGATCAACTTCTTTATTGATATGGTGTGAACAATTATTGATGAACAGTGTAACAACGAGTGTTGTGATCCAACAGAGTGTAATGCAACATTCTTCAAAGAACACTATTCTTCAGTCAACTCATTGGATATCCGGGCATAACTACGGGTCAGATACATATACCCAGGTAAGTGTTCTAACTCGTGATGTACTACTATTGACTGCGCAGTTGAGTCTAAGTTACTAGTTAGTCACTTATCATAAACCCCGGTGATAAGCGGACCTTTGAGTCCACACAAGTACGTACGTCAGCCATCAGTGAATGAAATATGCTGACATAACACCTCCTAGGGGTAATTTATTAACATAAAATAATTTTTTTTCAGCCCGTTAAGAAGTGGATATGACAGCTTCTCAAGACCTCGTCTGCAGGGGCGGCTGTGTGGACGATGAGCTGCCTTATCAGCTAAGTACTCCCTATATTTAATCTAACCTTAGCTGGTAAATCATTCTCAATAGTTTGGTGTCACATGATACTGATAATGACCAAGAAACGGTGTGTGATAACATGTCACATGATACTGATAATGACCATGAAACATTGTGTGATAACATGTCACATGATACTGATAATGACCAAGAAACGGTGTGTGATAACATGTCACATGATACTGATAATGACCATGAAACAGTGTGTGATAACATGTCACATGATACTGATAATTTTCAGTATCATGTGACATGTTATCACACATGTTATCACACACGGATTCAGTATCATGTGACATGTTATCATACAATGTTTCTTGGTCATTATCAGTATCATGTGACATGTTATCACACAATGTTTCTTGCTCATTATCAGTATCATGTGACATGTTATCACACAATGTTTCTTGGTCATTATCAGTATCATGTGACATGTTATCACACAATATTTCTTGGTCATTATCTGTGGAGAAATTTTCTCCAGGAGGGGGTATCAGCCCCCTTCAGCCCCTTTCAGCCCTGAGGGGCCCAGCCCTCTCAGAAGGGGCAAGAATCTTGTTTACTGCTACAGCAAGTAATTGATCCCAGATGCAGTACGAGTATGCAACGTAGTCAAGCGACCGAAGCTCCTTGCAAAGTCCAGTGTTGCAAAGTGTATTTTAATAGAAGACAGTCCATCTCTTACCTTAGCAGGACAATTAAGGAAAATCCTGCTCCCACTTTATTACCATGGTAAACATAGTGTACATTGTTGTCTATGCTTAAGACAGTAAGAATCAAACATTCTGCTTTGCTTCATGGAGGAAGTGGCAAGGAAGCAAAAGCACTAGGTCAGCTTTTCCTTTATGTTCGAGGGGCATTGGAGTGGCGTAGGATGCTGTGAGGTCAGATTACTTTTGACTCTACTGAGAGTCACACTGATGCCAGGATAACCAACAAAGAACTCTGATCCATGCGTTAGTGTGAACAAAGTGTCTCGCAAAACACGATAAACAGAGAGAAGTGTGATCAACTTCTTTATTGATATGGTGTGAACAATTATTGATGAACAGTGTAACAACGAGTGTTGTGATCCAACAGAGTGTAATGCAACATTCTTCAAAGAACACTATTCTTCAGTCAACTCATTGGATATCCGGGCATAACTACGGGTCAGATACATATACCCAGGTAAGTGTTCTAACTCGTCATGTACTACTATTGACTGCGCAGTTGAGTCTAAGTTACTAGTTAGTCACTTATCATAAACCCCGGTGATAAGCGGACCTTTGAGTCCACACAAGTACGTACGTCAGCCATCAGTGAATGAAATATGCTGACATAACACCCCCTAGGGGTAATTTATTAACATAAAATAATTTTTTTCAGCCCGTTAAGAAGTGGATATGACAGCTTCTCAAGACCTCGTCTGCAGGGGCGGCTGTGTGGACGATGAGCTGCCTTATCAGCTAAGTACTCCCTATATTTAATCTAACCTTAGCTGGTAAATCATTCTCAATAGTTTGGTGTCACATGATACTGATAATGACCAAGAAACAGTGTGTGATAACATGTCACATCATACTGATAATGTCCAAGAAACATTGTGTGATATGTCACATGATACTGATAATGACCAAGAAACAGTGTGTGATAACATGTCACATGATACTGATAATGACCATGAAACATTGTGTGATAACATGTCACATGATACTGATAATGACCAAGAAACATTGTGTGATAACATGTCACATGATACTGATAATGACCAAGAAACAGTGTGTGATAACATGTCACATGATACTGATAATGACCATGAAACATTGTGTGATAACATGTCACATGATACTGATAATGACCAAGAAACGGTGTGTGATAACATGTCACATGATATTGATAATGACCATGAAACAGTGTGTGATAACATGTCACATGATACTGATAATTTTCAGTATCATGTGACATGTTTCACACATGTTATCACACACGGATTCAGTATCATGTGACATGTTATCACACAATGTTTCTTGGTCATTATCAGTATCATGTGACATGTTATCACACAATGTTTCTTGGTCATTATCAGTATCATGCGACATGTTATCACACAATGTTTCTTGGTCATTATCAGTATCATGTCACATGTTTTCACACAATGTTTCCCCTGAAAACTAACAAAAGATCAATGCATTAGTGAGGATTAAGGAGAATTTTATTAAATATATATTTGTAGGTCACAATATTCAGCAGTGGGATACCAGAGGGATAGTAACAGTGACACAGAGGTGCATACTAACTCTACTGGAAATTTAATGAACTAGGAAGGCACACATGCATCATATAGTACGCATACACCATCGTGCATATTGTGTTCGCACACACACACACACACACACACACACACACACACACACACACACACACACACACACACACACAAATATATATATATATAAATATATATATATATATATATATATATATATATATATATATACACACACACACACACACACAACTGCAGAAGGCCAAGAGAGGAAGATGAAGAGAACAACAGAGCAATGGTGGACACACTAACTGAGGTGGTCAGAAGAGTTCACTCGCGTAGAGCAGAGTTACTGGTTGTAGGTAATTTCAAACACAGGGAGATTGACTGGGAAAACCTGGAGCCACATGGGGGTCCCGAAACATGGAGAGCCAAGATGATGGATGTGGTACTGGAAAGCCTCATGCATCAACATGTTAGAGACACTACCAGAGAGAGAGGGGAGGATAAACCAGCAAGACTGGATCTTGTGTTCACGCTGAATAGCTCGGACATTGAGGATATCACATATGAAAGGCCCCAGTTGGAGCTAGTGATCACGTGGTTCTGAGCTTTGAAGTCATAGTATAGTTACAAGTAGAGAGGGTAGCAGAAGTAGAATGGGAAAAGCCAAACTACAAAAGGGGGGACTATACAGGTAAGAGGAACTTCCTGCAGGAGGTTCCATGGGATAGAGAATTGGTAGGAAAGTCATTAAACGAAATGATGGACTACGTAACAACAAAATGCAGAGAGGCAGAGGAAAGGTTTGTTCCAAAGAGCAACAAAAATAATGGGAAGGTCAAAACTAGCCCTTGGTTTACCCGAAGGTGTAGGGAGGCGCACTAGAGAATGGAAAAAGTACAGAAGGTAAAAGACTCAGAAAAATAAAGAGATTAGTAGAAGATCCAGAAACGAGTATGCACAGATAAGGAGGGAGGCCCAACATAGCATTGAAAGTCGAGTCTGACCCGAAACTGCTGTATAGCCACATCAGAAGGAAGACAACAGTCAAGGACCAGGTACTCAGGCTGAGGAAAGAATGTGGGGAGCTCATAAGAAACGACCAAGAAGTACGTGAGGAGCTCAAACTGCAATGGATCAAAGAATACCTGACAGGGAGGCAAAACCGAGTCATGGTACGTGATGAGGTATCACAGTGGGCACCTGTGACGAGCGGGATCCCACAGGGGTCAGTCCTAGGACTGACTATAAAGATCTATGTGAATGACATGATGGAAGGGATAGACTCAGAAGTGTCACTGTTCCCCGATGATGTGAAGCTAATGAGGGGAATTAAATCAGATGAGGATCATGCAGGACTACGAAGAGACTTGGACAGGCTAGACGCATGGCCCAGCAACCAGCCCCTCGAATTTAAGCCCACCAAATGCAAAAATCATGAAGATCGGGGAAGGGCAAAGAAGACCACAGATAGAGTATAGGCTAGGCGGCCAAAGACTGCAAACCTCACTCAAGGAGAAAGATCTTGGGATTAGTATAATACTGAGTACGTTTCTGGAAGCAGACATCAACCAGCTAACTGCTGCAGCATATGGGCGCCTGGCAAACTTGAGAATAGCGTTCCGATACCTTAGTAAGGAGTCGTTCAAGACTCTGTACACCATGTACGTAAGGCCCATACTGGGGTATGCAGCACCAGTTTGGGATCCACACTTGCTCAAGCACGTCAAGAAATTAAAGAAAGTGCAAGGGTTTGCAACAACGCTAGTTCCAGAGCTAAGGGGAATGTTCTACAAAGAAAGGTTAAGGGAAATCGGCCTGACGACACTGGAGGACAGGAGGGTTAGGGGAGACGTGATAACGACATACAAAATACTGCGAGGAATATATATGGTGGACAGAGACAGGATGTTCGAGAGAGGGGACACAGAAACAAGGTGTCACAATTAGAAGGTGAAGAGTCAGATGAGTCAAAGGGATGTTAGGAAATATTTCTTTTGTCATAGAGTTGTCAGGAAATGGAATAGTCTGGTAATTGATGTCAAGGAGGCATTAACTATACATAGTTTTGAGACGAGGTATGATATGTGAGAGATTATTATTATTATAATCAAGGGGGAAGCGCAAAACCCAGAGGATTATACAGCGCCTGGGGGAGGATGTGGAAGGCATTCGGGCTTAATTCAGGGAACTGGAGCAGAGATCCAATTCCCTAAATCAAGAGCCCCTCACCAACATCAAGGAACCTTCCTTGAGGGGATATGTGAGAGAGACACTGTCTCAGGTGATCCAGAGAGAAAGAGTGAAAGAAAAAGTGAGGGATGAAACGAGGGAGAGGGAGAAAGGGAAGAAATGGAGGGTATGAAAGTAAGTTGATTTTAGACATAGGTACACATAAGTACACTCGTCAAACATGGTGTAAACTAAAGAGAATAACACGAAAAGAAATCAAAGTGACTTATTTTCATCGAGGAGGAGAAAGAAAAACAGAGATGAATGAGAAGGAATAAGTTTTTTGGTAGACAAAACTGAGGTGGTAATATAAAGAAGGGAAATTAACTAGGGTATATAGTTTAGTCAGAAAACACATCAAACCATTCTAAAATGTCGAAATATGCAATAAAATACCATTTTAGCACATTTTTCTGTTTTTGAATGTGTCATGTATTGTTTTTTTAAATATATTAAATATTCAGTATTAATATGTACTTTCTAGACTATCACTTTGATTTTATAAATATATATAAATTATTTCAAGATAATTGAAAATGTAATAAATAGTTATTTTGTTGCAGATTCCCACATTTCCAGAAGTTTTCAAATATTTCCTGAAAAACTTCAATTTTCCAGCAAAAATATACCAAGGTATATCCTACTGACGAAAAATATACCAAGGTATATCCTACTGAAGAAAAATATACCAAGGTATATCCTACTGACGAAAAATATACCAAGGTATATCCTACTGACGAAAAATATACCAAGGTATATCCTACTGAAGAAAAATATACCAAGGTATATCCTACTGACGAAAAATATACCAAGGTATATCCTACTGAAGAAAAATATACCAAGGTATATCCTACTGACGAAAAATATACCAAGGTATATCCTACTGACGAAAAATATACCAAGGTATATCCTACTGAAGAAAAATATACCAAGGTATATCCTACTGAAGAAAAATATACCAAGGTAAAAATATACCAAGGTATATCCTACTGACGAAAAATATACCAAGGTATATCCTACTGAAGAAAAATATACCAAGGTATATCCACTGAAGAAAAATATACCAAGGTATATCCTACTGACGAAAAATATACCAAGGTATATCCTACTGAAAAAATATACCAAGGTATATCCTACTGAAAAAATATACCAAGGTATATCCTACTGACCAAGGTATATCCTACTGACGAAAAATATACCAAGGTATATCCTACTGACGAAAAATATACCAAGGTATATCCTACTGACGAAAAATATACCAAGGTATATCCTACTGAAGAAAAATATACCAAGGTATATCCTACTGAAGAAAAAATAAAATTTCGCTTACATTTCCCAGAAAATTCAATTGACTGTACAGCCGTTGTCTGTACAGCCGTTGTCTGTACAGCCGTTGTCTGTACAGCCGTTGTCTGTACAGCCGTTGTCTGTACAGCCGTTGTCTGTACAGCCGTTGTCTGGACAGCCGTTGTCTGTACAGCCGTTGTCTGGACAGCCGTTGTCCGGACAGCCGTTGTCTGGACAGCCGTTGTCTGGACAGCCGCTGTCTGGACAGCCGTTGTCTATACAGCCGTTGTCTGGACAGCCGTTGTCTGTACAGCCGTTGTCTGTACAGCCGTTGTCTGTACAGCCGTTGTCTGGACAGCCGTTGTCTGGACAGCCGTTGTCTGGACAGCCGTTGTCTGGACAGCCGTTGTCTGGACAGCCGTTGTCTGTACAGCCCCTGTCTGGACAGCCGTTGTCTGTACAGCCGCTGTCTGGACAGCTGTTGTCTGGACAGCCGTTGTCTGGACAGCCGTTGTCTGGACAACCGTTGTCTGTACAGCCGTTGTCTGTACAGCCGTTGTCTGGATAGCCGTTGTCTGGACAGCCGTTGTCTGTACAGCCGTTGTCTGTTGTCTGGACAGCCGTTGTCTGGACAACCGTTGTCTGTACAGCCGTTGTCTGGACAGCCGTTATTTGGACAACCGCTGGCTCGACAGCAGGTAGCTGGACAACCTGTGGCTGGACAACCTGTAGCTGGACAACATGTGGCTGGACAACCTGTAGCTGGACAACCTGTGGCTGGACAACCTGTGGCTGGACAACCTGTAGCTGGACAACCTGTGGCTGGACAACTTGTAGCTGGACAACCTGTGGCTGGACAACCGTTGTCTGGACAGCCGTTGGCTGGACAACCTCTGGCTCGACAGCAGGTAGCTGGACAACATGTGGCCGGACAACCTGTAGCTGCACAACCTGTAGCTGGACAACCTGTGGCTGGACAACCTGTGACTGGACAACCGTTGTCTGGACAGCCGGTGACTGGACAACCATTGTCTAGACAGCCGTTGGCTGGACAACCATTGAGTGGACAACCGGTGGCAGGTTAACCGTTGGCTGGAAAGCCGGTGGCTGGACAACCGTTAGCTGGACAGCCGGTGGCTATTCAACCGTTGGCTGGACAACCGTTGGCTGGACAACCGTTGGCTGTACAACCACTGAGTGGACAACCGGTGGCAGGCCAACCGTTGGCTGGAAAGCCGGTGGCTATTCAACCGTTGGCTGGACAACCCTTGGCTGGCAACCATTGGCTGAACAACCGGTGGCTGGGCAACCGTTGGCTGTACAGCCAGTGACTGGACAGCCATTGGTTGGATAGCCGTTGGCTGAGTTTTTTCTAGCAGAGGCAGGAAAGTTGGATAAAATGCTCGGAATTTTCAGGAGCAAGAGTTAGGAGACGGAAGACTCGTGATGAATAGAAATATGGGAAATGGAGTGAATAATTTAGGAACTTTATTCGACGTTTCGGTTTGTTGTGAATCTTTATCAAGCTGAGATAATTGTTCAGTACAGAATGAAACATCAAATTGTTACAAAATGACCCGAGATTATAACTGAATACTGTAATATTATTGTTGGTAGTGAGAAGTGTCTTGGCCTGACTAATAGTGTCGGTCCTGAGACTACCATTCTCACGTATGCACTAGGGGAGTACATGAGACTACCATTCTCACGTATGCACTAGGGGAGTACATGAGACTACCATTCTCACGTATGCACTAGGGGAGTACATGAGACTACCATTCTCACGTATGCACTAGGGGAGTACATGAGACTACCATTCTCACGTATGCACTAGGGGAGTACATGAGACTACCATTCTCACGTATGCACTAGGGGAGTACATGAGACTACCATTCTCACGTATGCACTAGGGGAGTACATGAGACTACCATTTTCACGTATGCACTAGGGGAGTACATGAGACTACCATTCTCACGTATGCACTAGGGTAGTACCTGAGACTACCATTCTCACGTGTGCACTAGGGTAGTACCTGAGACTTCCATTCTCACGTATGCACTAGGGTAGTACCTGAGACTACCATTCTCGCGTGTGCACTAGGGTAGTACCTGAGACTACCATTCTCACGTGTGCACTAGGGTACAACCTGAGACTTCCATTCTCACGTATGCACTAGGGTAGTACCTGAGACTACCATTCTCGCGTGTGCACTAGGGTAGTACCTGAGACTACCATTCTCACGTGTGCACTTGGGTAGTACCTGAGACTACCATTCTCACGTATGCACTAGGGTAGTACCTGAGACTACCATTCTCACATGCGCACTAGGTTAGTACCTGAGACTACCATTCTTACGTACGCACTAGGGTAGTACCTGAGACTAGAATTCTCACGTATGCACTAGGGTAGTACCGGAGACTACCATTCTCACGTATGCACTAGGGTAGTACCTGAGACTACCATTCTCACGTATGCACTAGGGGAGTACATGAGACTACCATTCTCATGTATGCACTAGGGTAGTACCTGAGACTACCATTCTCACATGTGCACTAGGGTAGTACCTGAGACTACCATTCTCACGAATGCACTAGGGTAGTACCTGAGACTACCATTCTCACGTATGCACTAGGGTAGTACCTGAGACTACCATTCTCATGTATGCACTAGGGTAGTACCTGAGACTACCATTCTCACGTGTGCACTTGGGTAGTACCTGAGACTACCATTCTCACGTATGCACTAGGGTAGTACCTGAGACTACCATTCTCACATGCGCACTAGGTTAGTACCTGAGACTACCATTCTTACGTACGCACTAGGGTAGTACCTGAGACTAGAATTCTCACGTATGCACTAGGGTAGTACCGGAGACTACCATTCTCACGTATGCACTAGGGTAGTACCTGAGACTACCATTCTCACGTATGCACTAGGGGAGTACATGAGACTACCATTCTCATGTATGCACTAGGGTAGTACCTGAGACTACCATTCTCACATGTGCACTAGGGTAGTACCTGAGACTACCATTCTCACGTATGCACTAGGGTAGTACCTGAGACTACCATTCTCACGTATGCACTAGGGTAGTACCTGAGACTACCATTCTCATGTATGCACTAGGGTAGTACCTGAGACTACCATTCTCACGTGTGCACTAGGGTAGTACCTGAGACTACCATTCTCACGTGTGCACTAGGGTAGTACCTGAGACTACCATTCTCACGTGTGCACTAGGGTAGTACCTGAAACTACATTCTCACGTATGTACTAGGGTAGTTCCTGAGACTACCATTCTCACGTATGCACTAGGGTAGTACCTGAGACTACCTTTCTCACGTATGCACTAGCGTAGTACATGAGACTACCATTCTCACGTATGCACTAGGGTAGTACCTGAGACTACCATTCTCACGTGTGCACTAGGGTAGTACCCGAGACTACCATTCTCACGTGTGCACTAGGGTAGTACCTGAGACTACCATTCTCACGTATGCACTAGGGTAGTACCTGAGACTACCATTCTCACGTATGCAGTAGGGTAGTACTTTAGACTACCATTCTCACGTATGCACTACGGTAGTACCTGAGACTACCATTTTCACGTATGCACTAGGGTAGTACCTGAGACTACCATTCTCACGTGTGCAGTAGGGTAGTACATGAAACTACATTCTCACGTATGTACTAGGGTAGTTCCTGAGACTACCATTCTCACGTATGCGCTAGGGTAGTACCTGAGACTACCATTCTCACGTATGCACTAGGGTAGTGCCTGAGACTACCATTCTCACGTATGCACTAGGGTAGTACCTGAGACTACCATTCTCACGTATGCACTAGGGTAGTACCTGAGACTACCATTCTCACGTATGCACTAGGGTAGTACCTGAGACTACCATTCTCATGTGTGCACTAGGGTAGTACTTGAGACTACCATTCTCACGTGTGCACTAGGGTAGTACCTGAGACTACCATTCTCACGTATGCACTAGGGTAGTACCTGAGACTACCATTCTCACGTGTGCACTAGGGTAGTATCTGAGACTACCATTCTCACGTGTACACTAGGGTAGTACCTGAGACTATCATTCTCACGTGTGCACTAGGGTAGTACCTGAGACTACTGTTCTCACGTGTCCACTAGGGTAGTACCTGAGACTACCATTCTCACGTATGTACTAGGGTAGTACCTGAGACTACCATTCTCACGTATGCACTAGGGTAGTACCTGAGACTACCATTCTCACGTGTGCACTAGGGTAGTACCTGAGACTACCATTCTCACGTGTGCATTAGGGTAGTACCTGAGACTACCATTCTCACGTATGCACTAGGGTAGTACCTGAGACTACCATTCTCACGTGTGCACTAGGGTAGTACCTGAGACTACCATTCTCACGTATGCACTAGGGTAGTTCCTGAGACTACCATTCTTACGTATGCACTAGGGTAGTACCTGAGACTACCATTCTCACGTGTGCACTAGGGTAGTACCTGGAACTACATTCTCACGTATGTACTGGGGTAGTTCCTGAGACTACCATTCTCACGTGTGCACTAGGGTAGTACCTGAGACTACCATTCTCACGTATGTACTAGGGTAGTTCCTGAGACTACCATTCTCACGTATGCACTAGGGTAGTACCTGAGACCACCATTCTCACGTATGCACTAGGGTAGTATCGTAGACTACCATTCTCACGTATGCACTAGGGTAGTGCCTGAGACTACCATTCTCACGTATGTACTAGGGTAGTTCCTGAGACTACCATTCTCGCGTATGCACTAGGGTAGTACCTGAGACTACCATTCTCACGTATGCACTAGGGTAGTTCCTGAGACTACCATTCTCACGTATGCACTAGGGTAGTACCTGAGACTACCATTCTCACGTATGTACTAGGGTGGTTCCTGAGACTACCATTCTCACATATGTACTAGGGTAGTACCCAGAAACGAAAATTTCAAATTATATTCTCCTCCCGTCTTTATGTTCTACTCCAAGAAAAAATATTTAATTTAAATTAAAAAAAAAAAGGAACCATTGAGGGATGTCCCAACAACTTCAAGTTTTAACTTCCATTACCTTTTTCTGGATGACGTCAAGGACACAAGAGTGATCAGATTCGATCTTAAAACTTTCACAAGTATAAAACTTACGTATATTGTTTTGTTTG
>NW_027198605.1:0-42153 GCF_038502225.1 Cherax quadricarinatus | reverse complement strand
ATAGCGACACCGAAGGTTTGAGAATAATATTTCCCTTGGAAGGAAAAGGAATTAGAGTTCACACAGAGGCGGATAAGATCAAGAAAGACTTCAACAGGTATAGGAAATCAAGGGTATCATCAAGAGGGACATTGGTGAAGAGGGACTCAACGTCAAGCATCTAACAGGTTGGGAGAGAGCAAACCCGTTCAATGAAGTCTTGAGAGTGACGGAGGTGGGCAGGAGAAAAAGTACTAAGAAAGGGAGTGAAGGTTTTGGCCAACCAAGAGGCAAGAGAATAACAGACAGAACCTCTGCAGGATATGATAGGACGAAGAGGAATATCAGGTTTATGAGTTTTGGGAAGGCCATAGAAACAGGGAGGAGAGGGACAGATGACACGAAACCGTTGAACAAGGTCAAAGTCAGGAGGACAGAGGCCGGAGAGAGTCCTTAGTTTCTTGTTGAAAGTTCTCTTGAAGCGATCAAGAGGGTTGGAAACAAGAGGAGTGCAGGTACATGAGTCAGAGAGCAAGACATCAGCTTTACGGAGGTAATCCTCGTGATCAAGGATGACCACCGAATTAACTTTGTCAGAAGATAGTATGCCAATGTTAGTGTTAGATTTAAGAGTAGAAAGGGCAAGTTGGTAACGGCGCGGAAGGTGGTGATTCTTAGAAAACAGACTAACTAGAGCAGGAAGGAGAATACCACGAAAGTGGACAAGTCAGGAAGATTACGGGAGCGAGATTGACGAAAGGAATCAAAAGAGCTAATCAGGGAAATACCAGCGCGAGGGGTAGGCGAAGTGGCAAAGGAAAGGGCAAAACCAAGAAGTTCCAGCTCATACTGAGAGAGTGAGACAGAAGACAAGTTAGTAACACTGTCAGTGAGGGAGAATTTAGACCAAGGGCTAGCTGAGATGAGACGTTGAAGTTTATTCTGCAGTTTAGAAGAATGAATTTGTGTATTCAGGCGAGCAGTGTCAAAGGCAATGATAGAGAGGTTACAGAGATCTAGTGGTAGAGCCGCAAAGAGAGCACGTTGACGATGATGGAAGGTAAAGAAGGCATCTTCAACCTGTGACCTAGTGGAAAGAATGAGCTGTTGAAGTAGGAGACGGGCATGATCAGTGGATTAGGTTTCAGGAAATGGGAGAAGGAAGGTGGCAGAACTTGTTCAGCAAGACAGTCACTTAGGAAGCGAAGCTGATTCTTACGACGCCTGGTAGCAATAAGAGCAGCTTCATAAGATCGAAAGAGAGGTTTAAAAGAGGGAAGAACATTAAAAAAGTTGGAGAGAATATGACACTTAACTGCGGGGTCCATAAATAACAAAGAAAAGGCACAATACCGTGACTGGAACGATACACAAATAACCCGGACATAGAATAAAGGAGCTTACGACGACGTTTCGGTCCGACTCGGACCATTTACAAAGTCACACTAATCAGAAGTGTAGCAGGACGGCTATATATAGGCAGGAAGAGGTAGTGGTGCTGGTAGTAGTAGTAGTAGTAGTAGTAGTAGTAGTAGTAGTAGTAGTAGTAGTAGTAGTAGTAGTGATAGTGGTAGTAGTAGTAGTAGTAGTAGTAGTAGTAGCGGTAGTGGTAGTAGTGGGGAATTAAGGAGGAGGAAGAGCCAGTCAAATACAAAGAAAGGGGAGCACTGCAAGGGAGCTAGGTGCCCATAGAGGAAGAGCAAGTGCACAGAGGTGGGGGGAAGGGGAAGTGATGAAATAAATAATGAAGGAACAGAAACAATCGACAGAAGAAAGAAAGACAAAAAAAAAGGAAAGAGGAAAGAGGAAGAGGGAGAAGAAGAAAAATGAGGTGTTTTGAAGTTTGGAACATTTTACAATGTAATGGGAGAGGAAGGCATCTACAGAGACGAAGCCAGGACTAAGATTCATACAAGGAAAGTTGTGTATTAGAGAGGATTCAACTAGACGGCGACTGTTAGAGTTGGAAGTAGAAAAGACAGTTTTAGCGGAAGACCAGTCAATAGATTGACTGTGATCTATGACGTGACAGAACAAAGCATTGTTAGTGTCGGAAAGCCTAACACTGTAACCTTCTCTCTACCATTGCCTTTGACACTGCTCGCCTGAATACACAAATTCATTCTTCTAAGCTACAGAATAAACTTCAACGTCTCATCTCAGCCAGCCCTTGGTCTAAATTCTCCCTCACTGACTGTGTTACTAACTTGTCTTCTGTCTCACTCTCCCAGTATGAGCTTGAACTTCTTGGTTTTGGCCTTTCCTTTGCCACTTCGCCTACCCCTCGCTCTGGTATTTCCCTGATTAGCTCTTTTGATTCCTTTCGTCAATCTCGCTCCTGTAATCTTCCTGACTTGTCCACTTTTCGTGGCGCTCTCCTTCCTGCTCTTGTTAGTCTGTTTTCTAAGAATCACCACCTTCCACGCCGTTACTAACTTGCCCTTTCTTCTCTTAAATCCAACACTAACATTGTCATACTATCTTCTGACAAAGGTAATTCGGTAGTTATCCTTGATCGCAAGGATTACCTCCGTAAAGCTGATGTCTTGCTCTCTGACTCACGTACCTACACTCCTCTCGTTTCCAACCCTCTTGATCGCATCAAGAGAACTTTCAACAAGAAACTAAAGACTCTCTCCGACCTCTGTCCTGACTTTGACCTTGTTCAACGGTTTCGTGTCATCTGTCCCTCTCTTCCCTATTTCTATGGCCTTCCCAAAACTCATAAACCTGATATTCCTCTTCGTCCTATCATATCCTGTTGAGGTTATGTCTGTTATTCTCTTGCCTCTTGGTTGGCCAAAACCTTCACTCCCTTTCTTGGTACTTTTTCTCCTGCCCACCTCCGTCACTCTCAAGACTTCATTGAACGGGTTCGCTCTCTCCCAACCTGTAAGATGCTTAGTCTTGACGTTGAGCCCCTCTTCACCAATGTCCCTCTTGATGATGTCCTTGATTCCCTTTGAGAGAAAGCCCTTGAAGGGTTTCTACATCTTCCTATACCTATTGAAGTCTTTCTTGATCTTTTCCGCCTCTGTGTGGACTCTAACTCCTTTTCCTTCCAAGGGAAATATTATTCTCAAACCTTCTGTGTCGCTATGGGCTCTCCTCTCTCTCCTGTCCTTGCTAATCTTTACATGGAATACTTCGAGACTGTTCTTCTTCCTACCCTCGATGTGCAACCTTCACTCTGGCTCCGCTGTGTGGATGACATCTTTGCTCTGTGGCCTCATGACTCCAGTCTCTTCCAACCTTTTCTTGAAGCTCTTAATAATCTTGCCCCTTCCATTAAGTTTAAAGCTGAATGGGAATCTAATTCATTGCTTCCTTTCCTTCATGTCCATGTCCACCGCTCAGATACAGGTTTTTCCTTTTCTGTTTACCGAAAAACTATGCACAGTGGCATGTACATTCACTACTTTTCCTATCATGCTTCCCCTGTCAAGAAAAGTGTTTTTATCTCCCTCTTTCTCCGTGCCCTCCGCATCTGTGATCCTCAGTTCCTTCCAGCAGAAATTTCCACTCTTCATAATTCGTTTTTCCGTCTTGGCTACCCTTCCCATTTCATAGACTCTGCCTTCTCATGTGCTAAACGTAATTTCTTCTCTCCCAAACTCTCTACTCTCTCTACTTTGTATTTGACTGGCTCCTCCCCCTCCTTAATTCCCCACTACTACAACTACCACTACTACTACTACTACTACTACTACCACTACCACTGCTACTACTACTACTACTACTACTACTACTACTACTACTACTACTACTACTACTACTACTACTACTACTACTACTATTTTAAGACCCACCTTGACCATCCCCCAACACTCTACCACACAAGACTGCCCAACTTTAATAATGCCACTTACGGCTTACATTACACAGTTCATAATAATGGCTGTATTAATACCATATCTAACAAAACTAACATAGATATGTAACAAAGTGTCACATGACACTGTGGAAGTTTTATTGAGGTGTTAATTATAATTATGCATAACACAATATGTAAAATTTTTAAATCCAATACTTTTTTCAATATATATACTCTGAATTACACAAAACTTAACTAGTGGGTACAACCTACATGAACTCAATGTAGTTGGTATAACCATATGTACAAAACACGTTCTTTATTCCATCTGTAAACCTGATACTTAACATGAACTCTCCCTTATTAACTCTGTTTTAAGGACAAAGCCTGAAGTGAAACAAACATGGGCTTGACAAAACCTGTCACACGCAACATACATGACAACACAGCATCACACGTTGCATTCACTTCCAATCCACACAGTCTCTCTCGAAAACTGTACACCATTCACTGCCCCCTCCCAAAAAACTAATATGAACCCGCTTAAAAAGAAAACAGTCCCTTACATATAATTAGCTCACCAAATTAATGAGATCATTGACTGTGATTTTGCGGTATGACTCCGGAAAAAGTGTTTACCACTGTCCCCCATAAATGATTTTATTCCTGCAGACCGTTTGATATATACCTGCCGCAATTGCCCTAATTCTAATCCCCCTCGTGTCCCCAAGAAATATACAGGAAATCCTCTACGTACATAATAGCCCTTTTCACGTCCTCAGAGACCCCTCGTACCTCGAATGTTAGGGCTCGCTGGATCTCTACACTGCCCCCACCCATCAACCTGAAAATTCTTGCCAACCAAGACCTTACCTCCCCCAACTCTTCACAGAAATAAACGGCGTGAAAAGCTGTTTCCTGTTTATCACAATAATCGCAGGTCGCTTCCCTCACCAATCCCATTATGCAAAATGCAGTCTTTGAAGCTAAAATTCCCATTATAAATCAATAAACCAACTCCCCCACCCTCGGCATTAACCTAAGCTTTCGGAAATCATTCCGCATCTTTCCCCAATCATACAAGGGGTATACCGATACCCCCTGCATGGTTTCCGCTTTCCTACTCATCTCCACCAACCTTCCAACCTTAAGTTTTGCTGCCTCTCCAACCACTAACAACAACCTTAGCATATTCTCACATTCAAGTAAGTCCTTTCCACACCACCACCTTCGCACATCCTCCATTACCCTTCCAACTTTTACCCCTCTCACCCCCCCTCCCTCATGAACCTCTGTTTTACATACAGTGCCTTTACTCTCGGCCAAAGCGCCAAAAGTCCCACTCCTCCTCTGCGTATATTCGACATTACCACCTCCTTACTGAACCATGCCCTCCCAAAACCCCAAACATAACGTAACGCCTGCTTCTGTATCTCTTGTACCTCCTGCACCCGTAAAGGATACACCACCATACTTTACTATACCCCAATGAATTTATTATAATCGTCCTTTGTAGCAAGGTAACATCCATATATATTACTCCACAAATTTTCAGTCGTTCCACCACTTCCCACCCAAACTCCAACCCCAAGCCACCCCCCACCCAAGAACCTATCTCTAGTAAACTCGATTTAGCTCTGTTCACACGCATTCCAGACACTCTCCCAAAAATCTCCAACACCCTTCCTATCGTTCGCAATCCTTGCACATCAGTGATCAATACAGTGGTATCATCTACAACCCTACCACCTCATTGAACCTCGCCTCCTCCCCATTTAAACTCCCCCCCCCTCAGTTATCTCATAAAACGGGTGTTGCATGCACGCGAACAAAATTTGAGACAAAGGACATCCCTGTCTCAGACCTTTCTCCATTTCCACAATCCTACCCAACCTGCCATTTTGCACCTGTACCACCGCCTCCGAATACAGGATATCAACCCACCTTACTACCCCGTCACCAAAACCTAGACTTCACAAACTAGCTCCCAGAAAATTCCTATTCACACAATCATATGCATTCTCCCAATCAATGCCTAAAAGCCTGCCTCCATTGCAACCCTCCAGAAATTCCCTAATGCGACCATGCCCATCTCTCATGCTTTGTCCCGGAATCCCCATCTATCCCTTATGTAGTACCCCTCCTATCACCCTCTTCATCCTATTTCCCAGTATCTTCGCAAAAATCTTATAGTCGGTGCACATTAACGATATAGCCCTGTACACACTCAGTGTTCGACCCTCCTGCTTTTTTCTTACTAACACGACCACACCCATCCTCTGTGTCATTCCTAACTTTCCCTCCCTCAGCATGTTAGGTAAGACACATATGCAACAGTTAGACAACTTTATTCCGAAACGTTTCGCCTACACAGTAGGCTTCTTCAGTCGAATACAGAAAGTAGGCAGGAACAGTAGAGATGTGAAGACGATGTAATCAGTCCATCACCCTTAAAGTCGTAGAATTTGAGGTTGTCAGTCCCTCGGCCTGGAGAAGTTCAGTTCCATAGTCAGGAACTATCTGAAGATCAAGCGACAGTGCGGAGACTTAAATACTGTCGGAAGGAGAGGTGCAGGGTAGTAATAGTAGTAGTAGTAGTAGTAGTAGTAGTGAGAGGCAACTGAGAGGTCATGTCCCTCTCAGATCCAACCCTTCTCACTTGAAAAGCTTGTCCAAGGTGTTTTCTGTGGCATCTCCCTCAGCATACAATTCATTACTTTCACTAGACAGTGCTTAATATGGTTTCATTGGACTCTATAAAAATCATTCGAAATCCCATCTATTCCCGGCGCCTTTCCAGTACTTAAATTGAACACTGCCTCTTCCACTTCCTCCATACTAATCACACCGTCCATCCCAACCATCTCCTCCCCACACGTCCCTAATGCATGCACCCCCCCCACACTTCCTCAATAGCATTTCCTACCTACCCCTTCCTCTACTTTCTTTGGAACCAATAATCAGCATAATTACTCATCCCCTCTGTGGTATTCAGCATTTGCCCCTTTTAATATCCTCCCAAATCCTCACTAACCTCTAAGTTTAAAATAGTTGACTCTTTTTGCCTAGTCCTAAAACTTCGCAAAATACTTCCCGAAGGCTTATCCCCCACAGTACTACCTCTATTCCCGCCCTTACTCGTATCTCATCGAATCTATCATTATGTAACTCCACCAACCTATCTCTGAGCTGCACTATGTGTCTATACTGCCTCCCCTCCCCTACCTCATAGCACTCATTGAGATGATACTCGAAATAATTTTGTAATCCATACCTCCACCTCGCCTCCTCCCGTCCCTTACATTTATAAAAACCTGCTATACCTGGTTTAGCTCTACATTCCCACCATTCCAAGAGACTCGACTCCCCGTCGCTAGTACCCCACAAATTTTGCCATCATTCTCCAAACGCCATACTCACCTCCTCTCTCCTCACAAGTCTCGCATTTAACTTCCAAAAACCTGATTGTATTCTAACTATGCCCTCCCAATCCAGATCTGCCATAACTGCCCTATGGTCAGAAAACCCCACGTCCAAAGTTCTCACTCCCATCACACCAACTTCGTCCGTTGTATAGATTCTATCTAATCATGCAGCATAACCCTCCTGACAAAAGTAAACTTTATCTGCCATTCACCCCTCCCCCAAACATCCCAACCCCCCACATCCTGCAAAACATTGCATAGCGCACCTAACACACACCCCACCCCCCTTGGCTCCACGTCCCCCCTCCCGTATGACAGTTCCAATCTCCTCCAATGACAGTGACTCAAGGTAAACCCCTAAAATGATACATCAAAACTTCTCTTACAAAATCCTCCTTAACTCTGACTGTGCCATCAGCTGGCATATAAACCCCTATAAAACACCCTAGTCTCTCCCCACTCACCGTCCACCCTCACCACCCTCCCCCCCCCTCTTCCCACCGCAATATATGAAAAGGACTGTTCTCCTTTACAGCCACAGCCACTCCTCTTTTTAACCTCATGGACCCACTTACATACAACTTATATTCTTTCAGTAACAATGCACAACCAACCCTATAATTGTGCTCTTGTATGGAACAAACATCTATGTCATACCTCCTTAGGAACCATTCCACCCACACCATTTTCACTTCAGCCC
Source organism: Cherax quadricarinatus (assembly GCF_038502225.1). Lineage (NCBI taxonomy): Eukaryota > Metazoa > Arthropoda > Malacostraca > Decapoda > Parastacidae > Cherax > Cherax quadricarinatus. Next base: position 34,235 of record NW_027198605.1, on the reverse strand, counting down.
TCAAACCATTTACATTAATTGTCACAACCTTGAATTACTGCAATAGTGGCGGCTTTCCCCTCCGCCTCGGTAGGTGTCCCACTATACCTGATTGTTGGATAGGTCCTCGTTTGGCACCCTGCCTGATCAAACCCCCCCCCCTTGTTCTTTGAATTGTTCTTCTCCTCATCACCCTGCTCCCCCCACTCTCCTTGTCGTTCGACTCCTTTTTCCAAGACTTTTTCCCTAACCCCTGCCCTGGAGTTAACCCGTCGTCCATCTCCGACATCCCAGCCATTCACTTGCATGAACCGCAGTCACCACAGACTTCTTCATCTACCATTCCCTCTCTATGCACCTCAGCCACAACTGTGTGCCCTGTGCCATTAGTACGCAAGGTCTCCCCAGGCACTAAAACATTATGTGATGTCTCCGACGTTCGTCCACTCCTCGCGTCCTCCATACTACCCTTGACTTCACTCAGAAAGGAGTTTAAAACCTCCTCCAGCAATCCATCTTGGACCTGCACACCCATCATCATTCGTCCTCGACGTCGTCGGTGCAGGTTCCGTCCCAACAGGTAACGTTACACATGCGTCCATTTCCTCCTCTGCCTTGTCGACTTCCTCACTCCAACTGTTAGGTGCCTGTCTTGCGATGCAACTGTACCTCACTGCTGATTCCAAGGCAGTGGCATCTGTTCCCTCCGTCCTGCTTTTTTATGGCATTGAGCCGCCATATGGTCGAACGACCCACACAATCTGCAAGTCTTCCGCTGTCTCGCATAATACATGTAGACCTGAGTCCGGAAGTCGTCCAATAGCACATACGATGGAATTGGCTGCCACACTCCCAATTCTGCTGCGTTGATCGTTCCATAGTTTCGGAAAACCGTTACCACATCATGCTCCGTTGCCTTCAATGGAACATTCCTTACTTTAGCCCATATCACGTAGCTTGAAACATCATGGAGGCATACCTCTACTGCAGTGTTCACGGCCATCCTCTTCTCATGATATGCGTTAACAATGCTAGAGTAGAAACCTGCATCCTTAAACTTGATGAATATTCTCGTAACTCCATTTATGGCTACGCCATACAATTCCTCATTCGGGATGCCATATACTTCACCGATGATCGTAGGAAGTAGCACCTGCATCACTGAACTGGTAAGCGTGCCACGAACCAATTCGACACAGACCGTGTTCACACGGCGACCATGTCTATCCGCCATTTTGAATGCTCAAAACAGAAAAACTGCACAGAAAACCAGCTGAACCAGAAGCATCTGTGCAGCAGGTCCACACGGCCCAAGAGCGATGAGGACAAATGTACTCTTAAAATATTATCACAAAGAACCTCCAGCAGTCAATAAAAGTTAAACATAATACAAGACAAGTAGTAAGTATAAGGGCTGCATTTATTTTGCCAGTCCCAAAAGAAAAGACATGTACCTCAGATAACTTATGTCTTGAATCCCAATTGCCATATCTGGTTTCTCAAAACTGAGATCCTAAAGGCTCATTATCCTGGCTATCAAGGAGAATTTCTTACAAAGTGAACATAACCATCAGGGTTAAAATATAATCCTTGGAAACTACCCATATGTCTCACTAACGCTAACCATTCCCATGAAACATAACTTACCATCCAGACCAAACTGCCACTACCTTCCTCTTACACACGACAAATACTCTAGCGGAAAACCCACCACCCCCCTTTACATCCCCCAAGAAGGAGACCACCCCTTTGCCCATCCTCAGGGACTCCAACAAAGGGTACCCACAGTGGGGCTCCTGTAACCTTCCGGGAAACTTTTTTCCCAGAACACCCCATAAACCAGCATATTCCTACACTTCGTCCTATAGAATCTAGCTGCCAATGCTTTTATCCTCATATCACCCCTTAATTCTCTTATTCCCCTCAACATATCTTCACAAACCCTCAAGTCATTGCCACTCCACCATTTACGTGCCTCCTCCATAACCCTTCATACTTTAGCTCCCCCTCACATCCGTTTCCCTAATATACTTCTGCTTGATATATATAGCCATTACTCTCAGTCCTAAAGGCAACAATCCTAAACCCTCTCTTTGAACATCCGTCATAACTACCTCCTTACTTAACCATGCTCTCCCAACCCCCCCCCCACAAACTTTAGCGCTCTCCTCTGCATTTCCACAATGTCCTGTACCTCTAAGGAAAACAACAAGTTGGAACTGCCTGCACAGCCGGGCTGTGGCTCGTACGTTGGTTTGCGTGCAGCCAGCAGCAACAGCCTGGTTGATCAGGCTCTGATCCACCAGGAGGCCTGCTCACAGACCGGGCCGCGGGGGCGTTGACCCCCGGAACTCTCTCCAGGTAAACTCCAGGAAAAACCTCTGCCACCCCCCATACCTTGCTATAAACAAGTGAGTTTACCACCACTACCCTCTGATGCAAAGCTAGGTCCCTCGCACTTAAGCCTCTAAGTCTACCTAAAATCTTACCCTTGACAGACTCCAAATTTACCCTCCTACAGGCCTACACCTCCTCCATATACCATATTCCACATACCCTGATTCTATCAACCACTGTCTATCCTGACCCCACCCCCAAGCCCCCTCCTATCCAATTACCCACCTCTAGTAACCTTGATTTCACTGTATTAATTAACTCACATCCCCGTATTCGTACCAAAAATCTGAATCACTCTACCCACCCTCCTTAACTCCTCCTTATCCTGGAGGAAAACAGTAGTATCATCCACATACCCAACTATGCCCCCTTTGTACCCCCCCTCCATCTCCTGTTTGTCATCACCCCCTCAACAGACTCATAGAAAGGATTTTGCACACATGCTAAAAGCAACTGTGATAGTGGGCAACCCTGCCTCAAACCTCTCTCCATCAGTACACTTTCACCCAACCTCCCATTGACCTGTACCCTCACCTCTGCCTCAGCATACAGGGTATTCACCCATCTCACCACCCCCTCCCAAAATCCCAACTGGTCTAACGAAACCCCTAAGAAATCTCTATTCATGCAATCATATGCATTCTCCCAATCTAAACCTAGTATCCCCCCTCCCGTACAACCCTCTAGAAAATCCCTAATAAAAGCATGTCCATCCCTCATCCTTCTTCCCGGAATTCCAAACTGCCCCCTATGTATCACTAAACCCAACACTTTCCTCATTCTGTTGCCTAAAATCTTAGCAAAAATCTTGTAATCCGAACACATTAACGAAATCTCTCGATAATCATTCAAAACTTGGCATTCTTTCTTTTTAGGCACTAAAACCGTGACACCCATTCTTTGCGATTTTCCCATCCTCCCACTACTTAACATACAATTCACAACCCCCACCAGACAATGCCGTATACACCTCCAATGACACCTATAAAAATCGTTCGGTATGCCGTCTATCCCACGGGTTTTACCCTAGCACAGCCCAAAAACTGCCTCCTCCACCTCTGCTACACTAATACTACTCTCAAGATTTTCACTGTCCTTCTCACTTAATACCCTATTAAAAACCTTATCCCCAAAACGTCCCTTACTAACTCCCCCCCACCCTCCACAACCCTCCTCCATTTCTCCCTAAACCAAAAATCAGCATACAAACTAATATTTTCCATGGTGGATAGGCTTTGACCCTCCTCAAAAAATCCCCTCCTGTTCTTGCCACTGTATACGCCAAGGTGGTTATCGCCTGCCTTTCCTTAAACTTCCTGAGTACAAAACCTGACAGCTTGTGCCCCCTTAAAACATCCTCCAACCCCGCTATAACTCTAATTGCCTCAACCTTTTCATTATGGATCTCCACCAACCTATTTCGCAAACTTCACATGTCCTCACTCCGCCCCACCCTTTCCTCTTTATAACAGTCATTTAACTGACCTTCAAGATAATTTTGTAGACCATAGCGCCACCTCGCCATTTCCTTTCCCCGTACTTTAAAAAAGTCTGCGATTCCAACTTTAGCCCTCATTTCCCACCAATCCAGCAAATCCATCTCCCCATTCCTAGTCTCTCAAAAGGACTTCCACCAATCCTCGAATCCTGTAGCTTCACCTTCTTCCCTAAGTAGCCTCACATTCAATTTCCGGTATCCCGCATAAACTCTCACTATACCATCTACCCTCAAATCAGCTATAGCAGCACGATGATCAGAAAAACCCACATCTATAGTCCTCACCCTCTCCACACCTATTCCCTGCCTAACATAAATCCTATCTAACTGTGCCTTATATCCCCTACGAATAAAGGTGTGCTCCACTCCATATCCTCTACTCCCAACCACATCTACAACTCCAACATCCCGCGATACGTCTCTCAGAACCCCCAAAACAGAACCCGCCCCCCTCAGAACCACGTCCCCATTCCTAATTACACAATTCCAATCGCCCCAGCACCGTAATAGCCGGTAAACCTCTCAAATGATACACCAAGACATCGCGTACAAAATCCACCTTCACTGTAGCATTACTAGTTGCTGGCATGTACACCCCTACAAAACAAACCCTCCCGGCCCCCCAAGACCTATCCACCCTGACAACCCTCCCACCCACCCTCTTCCCAACCCAGGACACGCAAAGGACTGGTCTTCTTTGCCACCACAGCCACACCTCCTTTCAATCTCAAAGCATCACTGGTAAACAACCTATAACCTTTCAAAACTAACTCACATCCTAACCTATGGTTATGTTCCTGCAAAAAAAACAGACGTCAATACTAAATCTCTTTAAAAACCACTCCAACCATGCCCTCTTGACCTCGGTCTTAAGACCGTTTACATTGAAAGTTACACACCTGAAAGTTACAGGAATGGCGGCTTACCCCTATGCCACTGAAGCTTACTTGGTCCTCCTTTCATAGGTCTCGGGCCATCTTTAGCATTTCCCCGTTCCTGCCCTCCAACCCCTCCCTGTCCCTTCCCGCCGATCTTCCCATTGCACCCCCCCCCTCTCGGTCTCGCCGTTTCCACCACAGCTGCCCAAACCTTCTTCCCAGGGCGCTGCGCTGGTGTGAGGACCTCGTCCATGCCCCTGCTGATCTCTTGCGGGAGCTACCCTCGACACACATATCTTCTTCAATTGTATCTTCATGGTGAACCTCCACCACCACATTGCTCTCCATTCTAACCTCACTCAAGTCTTCCTTACCCCTTTTCTGTTCATCCATCACCTTGACATCACCTAACCTCACGTCATCTTCCACACCATCCTCCGACTCTTCCAAAAAATCCTTCAGCACAGCTTCCAATATCCCTTCTTGAGCTGAATCTGTAGTACCCTACGGTCTGTCTGACAGCGATCCCCCCCCTTTCCTCTGGGAGTGTGACACACGTCTCCAAAGCCACCTCTGATCTTTCAACCTCCTCACTCCATAGGCCCTTACCCCGGCCTTCCACATCACCCATCAAAACGTCCAAGGCTTCTAACTGCTTGTCTTCAGAAGCTGTTTCTTGCACCCTAGGGCCCTATCTCCTGGAGCATTGTGCCGCCATATGCTCATAGGAGTCACATAAATGGCACATCCTCCTCTGCACCACATAGTGTACAAAATCCTGAGTTCTATAACCATGCAATGGTATCGGCCACCTCAGGGTCATTTTCAGTGTGAAGGATCATTCCGGCAGCCCCTCGTATGGGCCGTCCCTCCACATTCCCATGGTCGCCGAGTGGACAGTCCCATAACCGCTGAACACATCCTGAAGGCTGTATGCTGTCGCTTCAAAAGGTACATTCCGTACCTTTACCCAAGTAAAATACTTAGAAACATCATGCATGCATACTTCCACTGCCAAATAGACGCTCATTCTCCGTTCTTGAAATTCGTCGACGATGCTGGAGTAGAAACCGGCCCTCATGAACTTCACGAAGACCCTTGTCATACCATTCAACCCCACGCCGTACAACTCTTCATTGGGGATTCCATAAACGTCCCTGATAATTCTTGGAAGGAGAACGTTCATCGTGGCGCTGCTTAACGATCCCCTGACCAGCTCGCTGCAGACAGTGTTTATACGCCGGCTCATACGGTCTGCCATCTTGGTGCTAATGCTATGTTTTCCTCACCAGGTGGCGTGCAAGAGAAAATGTAGAAGCATCCTCTCTCCCCGCAGGTCGAGAGACAAATGTGAACCAAGTCTACGGCTTTACCCTAGAGCTGTAACTCTGAATACTGTAATTTGACGGCATCTGACAAATCGTTTCTGTCATCTATCTGAGCCTTGAACTGATCCCAGATGGCAATGTACTCTGTTAAGTTTCTGTCAAACGTTGGTAAACTCAACTGGGACAATCTGGGCAACATATTAACACGTGTGGCTGCTCATGCTCCCTGAAATATTATTCGTTGCCCTTGACATATTAGCCTTCAAGGTTTTCATTAACCTTTTGCAGTGTTTCATTTTCGATTTACATTCAGCCCTCAGGTCGTTGTATTCCTTCTGAGCTGCCTCGACAGTATCCTCAGACTCAGCAGCATAGGCTTCTGTCTCGTAAAGGAGAAATGCTGTTTCAAAGGCCTTCTGCCTTTCCACTAAAAGCTCCAGGCAGCTTTGTAGGTCCTCACAATTTATATCTCCGTCTTGTCTGCTAACTCGGCACTCACGTGCCTTGTTTAAGTGTCCTTTATGGTCTCCCATAGACCACTTTAGCTGAATTAGAGACGAGACAGTTGGTACTTGATTTTCTTCCGTCATTGTCGTGGTTTCGTTAAGAGTGCGCCACTAAGTTGTATTTTGATTAGCCTGCCCAACAGCATGATACGGAATTAGGTAAGAACAAATGTGTCTTGAAGCTCTTCGATAAGTTTAACGATTTTCTTTACCATATATATTGATTTGACTCTAAATTAAAATGTACGTCGTCAGCAGTCAAACCTAACTGAAATAGCCGTGATTTTGCACTTGCTTCCCTGCAGCGGAAATCTGTGTTCTACCAGGACAATTGCTATTCTAGAACCACAATGTTCATGAAAGGAATTTGCCACTTGTAATATACCTTCTACGATGGTAATGGATTCACAGCCTGAAACAATGTCATTACCTCCCAGAAACAAAACTTTAGTTCCGGGTGCTCTGAATATCTTTACTTTACACCCTGGGACCTCGGGAAACTTCTGGGGAGCTGGCTGTGCCCCAGAACTGCAATTGTATTTTTTTTTGGATATTTTATTTAAAACTCAGGTACAAAATATATGGGTACATAAATTAACATGTAACAAGATACAGGCAGTGAGCAATAATCAACTGTGACTACACAAACTACTGAAAGAAGCACATATATAATAACATCAGAACTGACTTCACTCAAATCGAACACTGTTTCTACGTACTGTGCTTCACATGAACAGATGGTCGTATAAAAACGATAGATACTTACTCAGTAATGCTTACACTCCCCCCCCCTCCGTGAAAACATGCCACTTTCACATTAGTATACAAATTGCATATTCGCTGCCTGACAACGGTAGAGTGCGGTTGTGCCCTGCACCCCTCTGCTGTTTGTAGGCGAGCGCCCTTGTCAGTTACCTGGCTGCAGTGGTGTGAAGTGGCGCTGTCACACCTCGGCTAACAACTTAGGTGCACTGTGATTGTCAAGATGGCGGTTAGTCTGAGACGAAGGATAAATACTGTAGGCATTGAGCTACTTAAAGGAACGATAACGCCCAGTTCTGCGCAAGTCTTATTGCCAAAGATCATCCGGGAGACACATGGCGTACAAGATAGTGACTTGTATGGTGTAGCATTGAACGGAGGACAACGACTTTTCGTCAAACTGCTATCAGCGACGGTTTATGAATCGTTAGTCACCAGGTTTCAGGATGTGAGTCTTAACGTCACACCAGCTGTCACTGTAAGAATGATAGATGTTTCACGGTATTATACGTGGATCAAGTTACGCAACGTTCCCTTTGAGGCGGACGAGGCGGATATAAGGCAAGTTTTTGAGAAGTATGGGACGGTGCATTATGCTCAACATGGTATGTGGGCGGCAGGAGCCTATGCTGGTTTTCCAGAGGGTTCTTTCAACCTCAAAATGACTTTGAGGCACCCAATACCATCCTATGTGTATCTACAAGATTTCAGGACGCAGGTAATGGTAATGTACCCAGGACAACGACGTACGTGCCGCCTATGTGGTGAGTATGATCACATAGCGGCGACCTGTGACAAGCGAAGACATGTGCCTGGACCTGTGGTGGACGTCGCTGCCCCTGCTTCAAAGGTGGCAGGTGAGGAACAAACATCGGATGGAGGGCGTGGTGTTTTGTGGAGCGAGATAGTGGATCGGCCACACAGGACTGGCAGTGAGTTGGAGTCCCGCCCCCAACTGCCTGATCAGGTGTCGTCTCCTGTGGATAAGGAGGAGCGGCAAGTGCAGGAGAAGGTTCTTGAGATTGAGGAGGAATTGGTGGAGGTGTTGAAGACGTTGTCACCACCAGAGAGGGACATTACATCTGAGCGTGGTGTCATTGGAGAATCGTCGCTTCCAGGAAGTCTGAGACATGATAATTTGGGACGTGATGGTGGTTTGGAGTCGTCCATTGAATCATTAAACCATTCTCAGGTGGAGGTGGAGGTTCATCGAGAGGTAACATCTGACCAAGACATGTGTAACATGACTGTCACGAGAAAGAGGGCGGCTACATCAGATTCTGATGACGTCCTTACGCCTGCACAAAGGCCTGGGAAACAGACTGAGGTGAAGTGTGAAGGTAGTGGTGTAGGTGGTGGTAGCCATGATAGGAGGCACCGGAAGAAGGGGGAAGGGAAAGAGAGCACTCTGAAGGTGTCGAACGTAAATTCAAGCTCTGGAGTTGTAAAGAGTGATGAGAGGAAGCAGGGGTGGAAACTTTAATAGGCCTGAGGTGTATGTCTGTAAATGTTAATGGGTTATGTAGCGGTATGAAGAGAGATTGGTTTCGTAATTTTCTGAATAAATCTAGAGTGGATGTTGTGTTCCTGCAGGAGCACAATTTCAAAGAGGGTAGGGTGTTGGAGGTGGCAGGATTTCGAGTAGTTATCCTGCCATCTCCCCATCTTAAAGGTGGTGTCGGAATTTTAATAAGGGAGACGAGCCCGTTTGTTTTGCAGAGAAGCGAGGGAGGAGGGGGAGGAAGGGTGTTGCATGTGGATGGGTGGTGGATGGGTAAGCGTGTGTCTTTTGTGAGTGTGTATGCGCCGGCAGAAAATAACATAAAGGTAAAGAATGATTTTGTGTGTGAGGATCTTGTGTTTTTCTTAAGTGCACTGCCAGAGGTGGCGATAGTTGGTGGGGACTGGAATAGTGTAATCAGGGTGGCTGATGTGAACCCAAGAGGGGCTGGATATATGTCTGTGGCTCTTAGGGATTTATTAAGGGATGTTAGGTTATGTGATGCCTTTGGGGGGCGGTGTGGGAGACTGAATATACGTTTGTTAAGAGTGGATATGCTGCGAGACTAGATAGAGTGTACCTTTCTCAGGGAGTGGATGTGAAATCTTTCAGTACTGTTGAGGCTACAATGTCAGATCATAGAGCAGTGGTGGTGGAGGTTGGGTGGGGGATGCTCGCGGACATATATAGAAGTTATTGGAAATTAAATATAAGTGTGTTAGGTGATGAGGAGGGGTTGGAGGGGTTTTCAGTCCTATGGAGGGAGCTTAGTGTGGAAGAACAGGGAGTGGATGACATTGTGACATGGTGGGATAGTGTTGCAAAGGAAAGGATTAGAAAGTTTTATGTGAGAGAGGGAAAACGTATTAATAATTTAAAATATGGTCTGGCTAACTATTTAGAGGATAGGTTAAGAGGTTGCTATGGGAGGGAGGTGGGTGGGAATAATTTTCCTATGGATGAAATAGCTGAAATAAAGGGAAGGTTGAGGGTGTTGCAAAATGAAAGGTTTCAAGCTGTAAGGATGCAGGCAGGAGTGGAGGAGGTGCTTTGGGGCGACAAGCCGTCAGCGTGTGTTTTGCAGCATCAAAAGCAAAGGCAGGAGGTGACAGCTATACCATGTTTAGAGGTAACGGAGATGGTTGGGAATTATAGAGTAGGGCAGGAGATACGAACCACGAAGGGGATGTGTGCGTATGTGGAGGCTTGGTACGAGAAGTACTGGAACAGTGGGGGGGTGGGTGACGTGGCGTTGGACAAGGTGTGTACGTATGTGACGTGTAATTTAGGAAATAGTGATCGAAAGGCTTTAGGTGGGACTATTACGGTAGAGGAAATAGAGAATGCGTTAAGGGAAATGAGGAAGGGGAAAGCTCCCAGTATTGACGGTCTCCCGGTAGAATTTTATTTACACCATTGGGCGTTGATAAAGGAATTTATAGTTAGGTTATTTAATCGTATGAAGGAGAAGGGTAAGTTGGGGGAGAAGCAGGAAACAGCAGTTGTAGTGTTGGTCCCGAAGGTCAAGGGGCAGCCCACCCTTCGGGAGTACCGAGCCATATCACTGATGTGTGCAGACTATAAGGTGTTTGCAAAAATTTTAGGTAATAGGTTCAAATGTGTTGTGGGGAGGGTGGTGTCAAAATCTCAGTTTGGGTTGCCGGGAAGGTCGATGATTGAAGGACATGGGATACTGAGAAGTTTTGTGGAAGCTAAGGGTAGGGGTGGTGGGGCGGCTTTGTTGGCTCTAGATTGGCAGGGAGCATATGATAGAGTGGAAAGGGGAGCCTTGCAGGTTATACTTAGGAGACAGGGTTTTGGGGAGGAAATAGTCGAGTGGGTAAATACGTTGTACAAGGGGGCGAAAATGAGGATACAGATTAATGGGTGTATGGGGAGGGAAATTGCAATGGGAAGAGGCCTTAGACAGAGATGCCCCATGTCCCAAATATTGTTTGCGTGTTTCCAGGACCCCTTTTATAGAATGGTTGACCGTAGCTTATGTACGCCATGTGAGGGAAGTGTGGGGGGTGGGAGGGCCTGGCCGGGGTTAATTGGATATGTTGATGACACCACTGTTCTCATTCGTGAAGGGATGTCAATGGGAGTGTTGGACGAGGTGGTGCAATTATTTGGAAGTGCCACGGGTATGCAGGTAAATAGTGCGAAGTCAAGGTGCATGGGGTTGGGTTCTTGGGTGGGGTGTGTGGGGGGGAAATGTAATGTTGTTAAAGAATGGGCGGTGTCTTTAAAGATTTGTGGTATTATTTATAGGGATGACATGGTTGCGGCACGGGAGGAAAACTCGGATAGGTTATTGGAAAGGATCGTGGGGCATCTAGGTGTTCTGAGACCCCAGCACCTAACTCTGATACAGCGAGTGATAGTCGTGAACATTTTATTGTATAGTAAGGTGTGGCATGTTGCAGCTGTGTTCCCAATTACAGGGACAGCGATTGCGGGGATACTAAGACGGGTGTACAAATTTTTGTGGGGTTCACGTTGTGATTGGTTACGGAGGGAAGTTGTAATGTTACCTGTAAGTCAGGGTGGGTTGGGGTTGATGGATTTGAGACGGAGGGCTAAATGTGTGTTTATTAAATGGGAAGTGTTGTGTGAGGGTGTGAACGCAGGGCGTTTGGGAAGGATACACGACAGGCTGGGTATGTGGTATCGAGGAATGGAGTTGAGGGAATGTGAAATAGTTTTGAGGGCTGTGATGTTGGTTAGGGAACTGAGAAAGGTTCGTATAAGGGTTTTGTGTAGGTTACTTGTAGGTAGGTGCGTTGTCCCAGTTGAGGGTTTGTTCCCCATGTATGCGTGGAAGAGTATTTGGTTTAGATTTAGTAAAATGAAGTTAAACCCTTGGGCGCGTGAGGTGATGTTTCGTTTTCTGCATGGGATCCTTCCGTCTGGTGAGATATTACGAAACAGACAGGTTGTAGAGGGTGGGGGGTGTGGTATCTGTGGAGGGGATGAGACAGCGTTCCATGTAGTTTACTTTTGTGAAGGGCTAGAGGAGGTTAGGTGCTGGTTAAGTAGGTTGGTACAGAGGGTGGGGGGCCATGGGGTGTCAGTTTTGTGTGCTCTAAGTCTAGATATGGGTGGGTTAGACGAGGATGTCATAAGAGCTTTAGATTATATCATGGTAGATTATATACATATGTCGTGGGTGATGAGGGGGAGAGGGGATAGTGAAGAGCGAAGGAAGGTTCTTGCAAGGTTCTTGCGGTAACGTTCTATCGTACAATGTGTCGTAACAGAGATTTGTATGGGAGGAGGTGGGATCAGGCTTTCTCAGAGGGGTATAGAATGCTAACGTTAGGGATTCTCGTAAATCTGTGATTGAAAATGAGTGAGTGAAGGGGTTTTCATAGGTTGGAGGGAGTCAGAGGGTCACAGCGGGTTCGCCTCCCTGGGGGGGGGGGTCGTGAGAGTGTTGTGAATGTGGGTTTGGAATGGTTTCCTGGTTTTCATTGAGACTTTATGGCATCCAAGTGTGGATGTAGAGCTCAAGGTCTCGTTATGGTAGATATAACACTTTTCAGATTGTAGGTATAATATAGTAGATTTTTTTATGTATAATTATGATGTGTATCAGTCTTGTATAACATGATTCTTGAGTAATAAGTTCTTTGCGACATGAAGTGTGTTTTAGTTTGTATTTATGTTACGTGCTGGGTTTTTGCACGATGAGATATACTTATATACTGTGTTGCTTTGTGCATACAGTGCATCTGATTAATGTGATTTTGTGAAAATTTTTGTGTGTACGTGTGGGTGTGTGTGTGTGGATGTGGGTGTGGGTGTGTGGGTGTGTATGTGTATATATATAAATATATATCCCTTTCTATTGTATTGAGCCTTTGTCATGGGTCAGACGTTATGTAATACTTTATATATGTATGATTGATTCTTTTTAAAGTTTATAATTATGGTCTGTACCCTGATACCGGTTTGGTGTTAATGCAAGTTCTTGATGTTAAGTTTTAGTCTGTATGGTATACAGACATATCTAGACAGTTTAGTGACGTAGTCCATTTGTGTCTGAGATTTGTATATGGGTTTATTGTAACAGTATAGCGCTTCAGTTATTGTGTTCTAAGCTGTATTCTTTTTCTGTTTATTTGTATGTTGGTATATGTTCAGCTGTATTGTTAGGGATAAGTATGTAGATTCTCTAGTAAGATTATGATGTTAGGTTTTGGTTTTTTGATTAATGTGAAGGATGGGATTTAACTGATATAACTTCTTTGTATATTTCATGTTCAAGTGTATTGAACCTTTGTCAGATGTCATTTATATGTACAATTTATATATATGCAAGGTTTTGTATATATGTCAATTCATGACCCTGTGACATGTAATTTTTTTTAGTTATGTTCTTGCTGTAAGTTTTTGTTGTAATATCTTGCGAGCATGTAGGTACAATCCGTTTGTCAGTTAATTTGATTAGGTTCCATATTGTTTCTTTATTTTTATGTTAAACTGTATTGGCTTTAAATAAAATATAAAAAAAAAAAAGTATACAAATTGACAAAGCTCTTATACTTATACATTTATAAGAACATTAAAAACTTCAATGACGAAATATATAAACACAATCCAGCCAGTAAACGGCTGATACTATAAATACAAGTAACGTCTGAACATAATGGCTCTACTTCTACCATAGAACACAATCCACACCCTAACCTTCATATACCCTATGGTAATAATCAATATCGTTCACGGTGGTGGATTTAATATACTACCGCTGACGCTTCAACCTCCCCTCCCACATGCCCAGTAACTGTCTGCTGTCACCAGTCATAACCACCAACAGTCATTGACATTAATTAGTTTCTCATCATACATATCACCCTAATACGCTATATACAAAAACCTACCAAAATAAATAAAATTACACATTGTTCCCTCTTGAAGACAGATTATTTACACTGCCGGAGATAATTTGTACATCACATTCTACAGAGAATGGACAAAATTAGACATCTAAAATAATTGTGACCATGTGTTTAGCATGACCTGCTAGTGCAGAGATTGCTTACACTCCTACCCCACCCAAGTGAAAACTGTCCAGTTTCACCTGGCTATGCACAATATCAAAAACTCGTTCACTTAATCATATACAATGAACTTGTGAAAAACATCTGTAACAATATATAAGCAAGAACAACCCAGGCAATATCTTACATTATATATACAATACCTAAACGTGCCACTACTTAAAAATAGGTATGAATGCCTCATTATTATGACAAGTTACATTGTTCATTTTAAATTATGCACAATTACATATATAGGTAGACACGTATGGTTACAGGTAACAAAAAGCTCTACTAGCAAGACTCCAGTCCAATCATAATGGCGCTATTCCTCCCAAACCACACAATCCACACCCTACCTCTAAATGCCCTATGATACAATCAAAGATGTTTATATACTAACATACTCACATACATCCTTAAGTAAATATATAATCAACGGTGTTCACAATAACACCAAGACACATTACAAAGAATATCAAAATTTAACATAAGTGTGTTAGATAAGGTTATAACACAATGTCACCTCAACCAGGTGACAATAACTACCAGTCATAACATTTCTTACACTTCAGAAAAAGTGCATTATTTCAACAACTCGCACTCCCAACAAATCACACTCATCCTTAAAACTGTCAACCCCAAGGAGGCGACCTCGTTTCATTCCCCTGACATCCCTTCCCACAGTAGCATACACCATCCCTATCCTACCCCTCCTTCCTGATTTACAAGTCTAATAAAACCCCTAATGTAAGTTCTCTGTATCCCACTGGAAAATCCATTTCCCACCTCCACCCATAAATATCCCTCTTTCAACACAACGTTTTATAAAACGTAGCCGCTAATACCCTCCGCTTCACCTCTCTAACCCATTTCCCCCGCATTCCCCACAATATGTATATGTAATCTACCATAATGTACCCCACAACCCTAGTAATACTCTCATCCATACCCCCACCCACGTCAAGACTTAATGCCCGCAGAACAGAAATGCCTTTACCCCCCTATCCTATGCAGCACCCTGCACAACCATCCCCTGACGCTCCCCATCCTCACAAAAATACACCACGTGGAACGCCGAATCCTCCCCTTCAAGTATTCCACAGACCCCCCCCCCTCAACCACCAGTCTATCCCATAAAACCACACCCGACAGTAAAATCCCATGCAAAAAACGATACATCACGTTACGCCCATGGGGTTGTAACCTCAACCTACTTAACCTACCCCATATACTTCCCCAGTCATATATTGGGAAAATCCCCTCCACCGGTGCCACTACCCTACCCACTAACATCCTACACAGCCTACCTATTTTTACCTTCCCCAGATTCCAAGCCAACACCAGAGCCCTCAAAACAGCTTCACACTCATGCAACTCTATCCCAGTATACATATGTTTTAATCTACTGTGTATCTTGACCAAACCCCACCCCCCCACGCACACCTTCCCTCATCATCTCCCTCTTAATGAAGATACATTTGGCCCTGCGCTTTAAATCCATCAAACCCAACCCCCCGTGACGCACAGGTAACATTACCACATCCCTTTTAAGCCAATCACAGCCCGAACCCCACAAGAATTTAAAAACCCTTCTAAGTATGTTCGCAATTGCCGTCCCAGTTAAAGGGAACACGGCTGCCACGTGCCAAACCTTACTATACAATAAGACGTGAATAACAATGGCACGCTGCACAAGGGTCAAATGATAAGGCCGCAATGCTCCCAAGCGACCCAGAATCCTGTCTACCAATCTAACCGAGTTTTCCACACGTGCAACATCCAGATCATCTGCATAGATAAGACCACAAATTTTTAACGAAGTCACCCGCCTCGTCACGACTGCACTACCCCACTCAACCCTCCCCACCCAAGATCTTAACCCCATGACCATGGACTTCTCTGAATTCACTCTCATACCAGTTGCACATGCAAACATGTTGACTACCCCATCTTAGGCGTCCATTGGCATCCCCTCCCTAACCAGAACAGTAGTATCATCTACATACCTCATTAGAACTGGCCAAACCCTCCCAACTCTACTCCCTTCTTCCTCACTAATGCTCATTTGCTGTTCCACCATTCTATAAAAGGGGTCCTGTATGCACGCAAACAAAAGCTGTGACATATGACACCCCTGTCGAAGTACCCTACTCATTACAATTCTCTCCCCCCAGTCTTACATTAATCTGTACCCTCGCCATTGCTCTAAGATGTAACGCATCTACCCATCCCACTATTTCTTCCCCAAAACCCTGTCCCCTAAGGATAGCTCTCAATGCTTCTTGCTCCACTCTATCATATGCTCCTTGCCAGTCTAGTGCAAACAAGCCCCCACTTTCCCTCTTTTTCTTCCACGAAATCCCATAGTAGCCAATGCCCCACCACCATAGACCTCCCTGGCAACCCAAACTGAGTTCTCAATGCGACCCGCCCTACTACGCACTTAAACCTATTTCCCAAAATCTTAGCAAACAACTTATAATCCACGCATAACAACGATATTGCCGGGTAGTCCCTAAGCATATGCTGCCCCTTACCTTTCGGTACCAAGACTACAAAAGCCGTTGCCTGCTTTTCGCCCGACTTGCCCCTCTCCTTCATCAAATTTAATAACCTTACCAAAAAAACCCTCATTAGCTCCCAATGCTGTTGATAAAACTCTGCCGGTAGTTCATCGATTCCCGGCGCTTTGCCCTTTCTCATTTCACTTAAAGCCCTCCATATTTCCTCCTCAGTTATTTCCTCAACCAGTGCTTCCCTATCACTGTTTCCCAACGACATATCACACTTTCACACACCTGTTCTAAATCCCCAGCTCCTACCCCTTCCCCTTGCTCTCTTCCTCGTGATGCCCTCCACCGCCATGCTGTCTTCTGAGGATTCCTCACAATGAACCTCAATCTCCACCGTTTCATGTTGCACAGAACACGGCGACACCTCTCTGTGCCTGCTGATCTCCTCCTTCCTTCCTATGCATGTCCTGACACTCTCTTCTTGCAACTCAGAGACGTTCTCCCATACAGAGACGTCATCCTCCCCCAGATGGAGCTAAAGTTTTCAAAACCTCTTCCAGCTCTTCCTCCAGCGCCATCACCTGCTGCTGCACAAGCACTTCCGCCCCCGTCACCGGCAAAGTGGCCATTTCTGGCTCGACACAACTTATGGCACGCCCATCGTTCACCACAAGGGTAAGATACCTTAAACTATATCACTCCACAGACGTCCACTCCCTCCTTTGCCCGTGGGGCTCTCCACGACGGCATCCACACTTGTAACTGGTGCTCCACAAGTCTGCGCCATTCCCCTCCTCTGTTGCACACACGTCCCCGCCATGTGATCATACTCCCCACACAACCTGCACGTACGTCGTTGCCCAGCATAAGACACAAGAATCTGGGTCCGGTACTCCTTCATCACAAAGGAAGACGGGATTGGGTGCCTCAGAGTCATTTTGGGGGAGAACATACTCTCTGGACGTCCCATGTATGTACCTGCCGCCTACTTGCCTTGGGTTGCCAGATGCATGGTACTATACGCCTCAAACACGTTCATTATGTCAGCCTCGTCTGCCTCAGAGAGTACGTTGCGCAACTTCACCAACGTAAAATGTCGAGAGACGTCTATGAGACGCACTCTTACAGCAGGAGTTGCATCTAGACTCACACCCTGGAATCTTGTCCCCAACAACTCATACACAGCCGTTGAATTCAACTTAACGAAGATTCTGAAGGCCCCATTCAGGGCTACACCACACACCTCATCGTCCTGTATTTCATAAGTCTATCTGATGATCGTCTGTAGCAACACTTGTGCCATTGAGGGAGAATCGCCCCACGAATCAGCTCAATACCGACGGTATTCACCCTACGCCATACACTCAGCACCATGTTGTTGCTATGAGAGATCCCCTGAAAACAGCAGAGGGGTGCAGAGCACAACCGAGCTCCACCGCAGTCAGGCAGCGGAAATCCACAAGCTAAACTAGTCTACCTGACCTGCCTGTAAATTACTGTAAATAATTAAATTCTCAAGCTTAACTATCCTATCTGGCCTGTCTGGAAATTACTGTAAATAATCAAATTTACAAGCTCAACTAGCCTATTCTAGCCTGCCTGTAAATAAATTTAAAGAGTAAACTTCTCTGAGTAGTTAGCTTAGTCTAGCTTAATTTGCGTAAGTCTCTGGGCCCAGCTGCAAGCTAACTTAACTTTTGTTAATCCCTGATGAATAACTGTGGCCTAGCTAAGTTAAGACCAATCTGTCTGCTAAACTAACTATTCCACATCTTGGTTCAGAAGGACCAGTAAGGAAATTTGTTCGGACTGCCCCCTTGTGAGCTGCTCACTCTGGCAAGTATTGTTGACACAGGCACCCTAAGAATAGTCATCCCTGGTTCACAAGTGGTTTTTATGAGACATTTCCATATGTAACTGCTCTTGCAAGAAATTCCTAACTACATTCACGAATGAAGGACTAACTCACTTGGTTGTGTCGAGTCCTCTAGTCCCTCATCCTCAGGACATCATGTACAGTGATGGACTTATCTGGTCTTCGAGTGTCCGTGTGCTCAAGACCCTACAGATAGACTATAACCCATGTTTCCCCAGAATATCATTCATTGGCCAGTTAATGCTTAGAGAAATGTAAGGTCTAGAATTACTGCAGGAGGGGAGGAGCTGGTAAGAGATGAATATCCATGCCTGTTCTCCGTGCTGCCTCACACAGCTCGTTTTGTCTCTATGGTGTCTGTTCTCAAAGAGAATAGCTGGCATCGCTATCACTTCCAAATGCATTCGAGCAAGGGGTTGCCAGTTCTCCCTAGATAACATAATCTAATATTTGCCTATATTAAAGGCCTTAGCCTACCTGTGTTAAGGTTCTAAAGCTGCTAAAGCTCTAAGGTCCTAAAGGTCCTAAAGCTCTAATTCTAATGATAGTTACTAACTGTATAAACATAAGAACATAAGAACATAAAAAAGGAGGAACACTGCAGGAGGCCTGCTGGCCCATACTAGGCAGGTCCTTTACAATTCATCCCACTAACAAAACATTTGCCCAACCCAATTTTCAATGCCACCCAAGAAATAAGCTCTGATGTGAAAGTTCCACTCAAATCCAACCCCTCCCACACATGTACTTATCCAACCTAGATTTGAAACTACCCAAAGTCCCAGTCTCAATAATCCAACTAGGTAGACTGTTCCACTCATCAACTACCCTATTTCCAAACCAATACTTTCCTATGTCCTTTCTAAATCTAAACTTATCTAATTTAAATCCATTACTGCGGGTTCTCTCTTGGAGAGACATCCTCAAGACCTTATTAATATCCCCTTTATTAATACCTATCTTCCACTTATATACTTCGATCAGGTCCCCCCTCATTCTTCGTCTAACAAGTGAATGTAACTTAAGAGTCTTTAATCTTTCTTCATAAGGAAGATTTCTAATCCTATGTACTAATTTAGTCATCCTACGCTGAATGTTTTCTAACGAATTTATGTCCATTTTGTAATACGGAGACCAGAACTGAGCTGCATAATCTAGGTGAGGCCTTACTAATGATGTATAAAGCTGCAGTATGACCTCTGGACTTCTGTTGCTTACACTTCTTGATATAAATCCCAGTAATCTATTTGCCTTATTACGTACGCTTAGGCATTGCTGTCTTGATTTAAGGTTGCTGCTCACCATAACCCCCAAGTCCTTTTCGCAATCTGTATGGCTAAGTTCTACATCATTTAACTTATAAGTACTAGGGTTATGGGCACTCCAAAGCTTCAGAACCTTGCATTTATCTACAATGAACTGCATCTGCCACTTTTCTGACCAAGAATAGAGTTTGTTTAAATCCTCCTGAAGTTCCATAACATCTACGTTTGAATCAATTATCCTACCTATCTTTGTGTCATCGGCGAATTTGCTCATATCACTAGTAATTCCCTCATCAAGATCATTGATATATATTATAAACAACAACGGGCCGAAGACTGATCCCTGTGGAACGCCACTTGTTACAGATCCCCACTCGGATTTAACCCCATTTATGGACACTCTCTGCTTCCTGTCAGTGAGCCATGACTCGATCCACGAGAGCACTTTTCCCCCAATGCCATGAGCTGCCACTTTCTTTAACAGTCTATGGTGCGGAACTCTATCAAAAGCCTTACTAAAATCTAAGTAAATAATATCAAATTCTTTATTGTGGTCAACAGCCTCAAAAGCTTTACTGAAGAAAGTTAATAAATTAGTTAGACACGACAGGCCTCTTGTGAATCCATGCTGAGTATCATTAATCAAGCTATGCTTATCGAGATGGCTTCTTATAATCTCAGCTATAATTGACTCTAGTAATTTGCCTACAATTGAGGTCAGGCTTATTGGGCGGTAATTTGACGGTAACGACTTGTCCCCTGTTTTAAAAATAGGAGTTACATTAGCCATCTTCCACATATCAGACACTACACCTGTTTGAAGAGATAAATTAAAAATATTAGTTAATGGTTCACAGAGTTCCATTTTGCATTCCTTAAGAACCACTGAAAAAACCTCATCAGGACCCGGCGACTTATTTTGCTTCAGTCTGTCTATCTGCTTCACAACCATTTCACTAGTGACTGTGATGTTACATAATTTATCTTCTTCTAGCCCACTGTAAAAATTAATTACTGGAATATTGTTAGTGTCTTCCTGTGTAAAAACTGAGAGAAAATAATTATTTAAAATCAAGCACATTTCATTCTCTTTGTCAGTAAGGTGCCCATAGTTATTTTTAAGGGGACCTATCTTATCTCTAACTTTTGTTCTATAGACCTGGAAAAAACTTTTTGGGTTAGTTTTAGAATCCCTAGCAACTTTAATTTCATAGTCCCTTTTAGCTTTTCTTATCCCCTTTTTAATGTCCCTCTTAATGTCAATATACTGATTCATAAGATGACCCTCACCTCTTTTGATACGCCTATAAATTCCTTTCTTATGCCCTAGTAGATATTTGAGCCTATTATTCATCCATTTTGGGTCATTTCTATTTGATCTAATTTCTTTATATGGGATAAACGCTCTTTGAGCAGCATGTATTGTGTTCAGAAAACTGTCATATTGAAAGCTCTCTTCGTTACCCCAGTCAACAGATGATAAGTGTTCTCTAAGCCCATCGTAATCTGCTAAGCGAAAATCTGGGACTGTTACTGAGTTATCGCTACTATCGTACTTCCATTCAATGCTAAATGTAATTGATTTGTGGTCGCTAGCACCCAGTTCCTCTGAAACTTCTAAATTATTAACAAGGGATTCATTGTTTGCCATAACTAAGTCAAGCAGGTTATTTCCCCTTGTAGGTTCTGTCACAAACTGCTTCAAAAAACAATCCTGAGGGCAATGTGTGGTATGAATATAATGCAGAGAATTCGTAGTTTGGAAGTTAGGAAAGGTTGGAGGGAGGGGGTAAAGGAGGTTTTGTGTGCGAGGGGCTTGGACTTCCAGCAGGCATGCGTGAGCGTGTTTGATAGGAGTGAATGGAGACAAATGGTTTTTAATACTTGACGTGCTGTTGGAGTGTGAGCAAAGTAACATTTATGAAGGGGTTCAGGGAAACCGGCAGGCCGGACTTGAGTCCTGGAGATGGGAAGTACAGTGCCTTCACTCTGAAGGAGGGGTGTTAATGTTGCAGTTTAAAAACTGTAGTGTAAAACACCCTTCTGGCAAGACAGTGATGGAGTGAATGATGGTGAAAGTTTTTCTTTTTTGGGCCACCCTGCCTTGGTGGGAATCGGCCAGTGTGATAATGACAATAATATATATATATATATATATATATATATATATATATATATATATATATATATATATATATATATATATATATATATATATATATATATATATATATATATATATATATATATATATATATATATATATATATATATATATATATATATATATATATATATATATATTCATGTTTATGTTTTTTTCTGTAAATGTATTTTGTTTATTAATAAAAAAATTATATATGTGTATATATATATATGTATATATATATATAATGTATATATATATATATATATATATATATATGTATATATATATGTATATGTATATATATATGTATATATATATATGTATATATGTATATATATATATATATGTATATATATATATTTGTATATATGTATATATATATATATATATATGCAAAACAACCACTCTGAAAGAATAGAAAAATTCCAAGCGCTTTCGTGACTACTCACATTATCAAGGAACTATGAAAGTGAAGCATCCAAGGAAGCTATATAAGGGGTCGGCCAGCACCTCACTATCAGATCCCACAACGGTTAAACACGTGACGCGCGGCGAGCCAACTTGGACAGGTCCTTTGCAAAACTCACCCCCAAGCTATTTATTTGTCCAGTGTATTATTAAATTCTACCCAAATTCTATTAATTATAAATGGATCTAATTTATATAAACCAAAGGAAATATTCATATTATTGTCAAAACTGCTTTTTATGAAACAAGATTCAATTATATTCCTGTCGACCATGGACTTGCTTGATACTACTTTCTCAACTTTTTGAAAATCAATTGGATGGTTAAAATCTCTTACATGAATATATAGAGCATTGGAATCTTGTCCAGTTCTAATGCTATATTTATGTTGTTTTAATCTTAGTTCGAGATTTTTACCAGTTTGACCGTAATAAACTTTATCGCAAATTTTACAAGGAATCTTATAGACACATCCATCAGCATTTTGGGGGGAATTCTTAATCAAAAGTTTTTTTACTGTATCAAGATTTTTGAATACAACTTTAATATTAAAAGTCTTAAGAAGAGAAGGCATATCAACCAAGTTTTCATGGAAAGGGAGAACCAACATATTTTTAGTTGAATAAGGCTGGTTGCCCTTTTTTGGATTATAAAAAGTGTTCCTAGCAACTTTAAAAGATTTATCAATTACATTTCTTGGGTATTTTAAATCATTACCTATTTCATAAATTTTGGATATTTCCTCATCTATGAACTCAGGACTACAAATTCGTAAAGCTCTCAAAAACATTGATGAGAAAACAGACAGTTTGACTCTATCATGATGCGAGGAATAATAGTGGACATCCAATTGATTTTCAAAAAGTTGAGAAAGTAGTATCAAGCAAGTCCATGGTCGACAGGAATATAATTGAATCTTGTTTCATAAAAAGCAGTTTTGACAATAATATGAATATTTCCTTTGGTTTATATAAATTAGATCCATTTATAATTAATAGAATTTGGGTAGAATTTAATAATACACTGGACAAATAAATAGCTTGGGGGTGAGTTTTGCAAAGGACCTCTCCAAGTTGGCTCGCCGCGCGTCACGTGTTTAACCGTTGTGGCATCTGATAGTGAGGTGCTGGCCGACCCCTTATATAGCTTCCTTGGATGCTTCACTTTCATAGTTCCTTGATAATGTGAGTAGTCACGAAAGCGCTTGGAATTTTTCTATTCTTTCAGAGTGGTTGTTTTGCATATTTTGAAATCACCTGTTTACTGTGATCCTGTTGCATATATATATATATATATATATATATATATATATATATATATATATATATATATATATATATATATATATATATATATATATATATATATATATATATATATATATATATATATATATATATATATATATATATATATATATATATATATATATATATATATATATATATATATATATATATATATATATATATATATATATATATATATATATATATATATATGCAATAAGATCACAGTAAACAGGTGATTTCAGAATATGCAAAACAACCACTCTGAAAGAATAGAGAAATTCCAAGCGCTTTCGTGACTACTCACATTATCAAGGAACTATGAAAGTAAAGCATCCAAGGAAGCTATATAAGGGGTCTGGCCAGCACCTCACTATCAGATCCCACAACGGCTAAACACCTGACGCGCGCCGATCCAACTTGGATAGGTCCTTTGCACAACTCACCCCACAAACTATTCTACCCAAGAAAATTTAAAAATTATTTGTCCAGTGTATTATTAAATTCTTCCCAAATTCTATTAATTATAAATGGATCTAATTTATATAAACCAAAGGAAATATTCATATTACTGTTTCATAAAAAGCAGTTTTGACAATAATATGAATATTTCCTTTGGTTTATATAAATTAGATCCATTTATAATTAATAGAATTTGGGAAGAATTTAATAATACACTGGACAAATAATTTTTAAATTTTCTTGGGTAGAATAGTTTGTGGGGTGAGTTGTGCAAAGGACCTATCCAAGTTGGGTCGGCGCGCGTCAGGTGTTTAACCGTTGTGGGATCTGATAGTGAGGTGCTGGCCAGTCCCCTTATATAGCTTCCTTGGATGCTATACTTTCATAGTTCCTTGATAATGTGAGTAGTCACGACAGCGCTTGGAATTTCTCTATTCTTTCAGAGTGGTTGTTTTGCATATATATATATATATATATATATATATATATATATATATATATATATATATATATATATATATATATATATATATATATATATATATATATATATATATATATATATATATATATATATATATATATATATATATATATATATATATATATATATATATATATATATATATATATATATATAGTATATATATATAGTATATATATATAGCTTTTGAGGCTGTTGACCACGATAAAGAATTTGATATTGTTTACTTAGATTTTAGTAAGGCTTTTGATAGAGTTCCGCACCAAAGACTGTTGAAGAAAGTAGCAGCTCATGGCATTGGGGGAAGGGTGCTCTCGTGGATCAAATCATGGCTCACAGAGAGGAAGCAGAGAGTGTCCATAAATGGGGTTAAATCCGAGTGGGGATCAGTAACAAGTGGCGTTCCACAGGGATCAGTCTTGGGCCCGTTGTTGTTTATAATATATATCAATGATCTTGATGAAGGAATTACTAGTGATATGAGCAAATTCGCCGATGACACGAAGATAGGTAGGATAATTGATTCAAACGTAGATGTTAGGGAACTTCAGGAGGATTTAGACAAACTCTACTCTTGGTCAGAAAAGTGGCAGATGCAGTTCAATGTAGATAAATGCAAGGTTCTGAAGCTCGGGAGTGTCCATAACCCTAGCACTTATAAGTTAAATAATGTAGAACTTAGCCATACAGATTGCGAAAAGGACTTGGGGGTCATGGTAAGCAGCAACCTTAAACCAAGACAGCAATGCCTAAGCATGCGAAATAAGGCAAATAGATTACTGGGATTTATATCAAGAAGTGTAAGCAACAGAAGTCCAGAGGTCATACTACAGCTTTATACATCATTAGTAAGGCCTCACCTAGATTATGCAGCTCAATTCTGGTCTCCATATTACAGAATAGACATAAATTCGTTAGAAAACATTCAGCGTAGGATGACTAAATTAATACATAGCATTAGAAATCTTCCTTATGAAGAAAGATTGAAGACTCTTAAGTTACATTCACTTGTTAGACGAAGAATGAGGGGAGACCTGATTGAAGTGTATAAGTGGAAGATAGGTATTAATAAAGGGGATATTAACAAGGTCTTGAGGATATCTCTCCAAGAGAGAACCCGCAGTAATGGATTTAAATTAGATAAGTTTAGATTTAGAAAGGACATAGGAAAGTATTGGTTTGGAAATAGGGTAGTAGATGAGTGGAACAGTCTACCTAGTTGGGTTATTGAGGCTAGGACTTTGGGTAGTTTCAAATTTAGGTTGGATAAATACATGAGTGGGAAGGGTTGGATTTGAGTGGGACTTGCACATCAGAGCTTATTTCTTGGGTAGGATTGAAAATTGGATTGGTCAAATTTTTGTTAGTGGGATGAATTGTAAAGGACCTGCCTAGTATGGGCCAACAGGCCTGCTGCAGTGTTCCTCCTTTCTTATGTTCTTATGTTCTTATATATATATATATATATATATATAATATATATATATATATATATATATATATATATATATATATATATATATATATATATATATACATATATATATATATATATATATATATATATATATATATATATATATATATATATATATATATATATATATATATATATATATATATATATATATATTATATATATATATTTATATATATATATATATATATATATATATATATATATATATATATATATATATATATATATATATATATAGATATTTATATATATATTTATATATATATATATATATGATATATATATATATATATATATATATATATATATATATATATATACATATATATATATATATATATATATATATACATATATATATATATATATATATATATATATATATGTATGTATATGTATATATATACAATAACAACCACATCATCAGAAGCTTGCAAAGTTGCAGAAAGAAGGAGGATGTCCGAGCTAATACGATCCAAGAGGGCGTATTCACTGGAGTGAGGGAGGGAGACAGAGAATGGAGCAGGAAGTGCCCCCAGGCATACCAGTGCCCAGAGCTAGAAGGATGAGTATTATATCATTAGAGAAATCCCATATGCATTGATACTGTAATAGCAGCCTAAACGATAGTGATGTGGCAATAATAAAAATTATATCAAATTCTGCTTTGTTTTAAAGGGGAAACTTCTACAAGTTATACGAAGGAAAACCGGGCTCTGTATAACTTTTAGAAGTCTCCCATTTAAATGTTTCCATTTTTCTCGTCTCTTTAACCCTTAAAATGTTGGTGAGGGGTTCTTGATTTAGGGAACTGGATCTGCTCCAGTTCCCCGAATTAAGCCAGAATGCCTTCCACGTCCCCCCCCCCCAGGCGCTGTATGATCCTCCGGGTTTAGCGCTTCCCCCTTGATAATAATAATAATAATTTAACCCTTAAACGGTCCAACCGTATTGAAACTGTACTCAAATTGTCATAAACACACTGACAGGTGGACATTTACACCTGCCTTGGTCATTTATTATTGTCCTGGAATATATACAAAGTATTTATAGGTCCCAACTATGCTTTGGATACAATGGAAAATAGAAGAAGAATATAGAAGAAGAAGGAAAAAGAAAGAAGAAGGAAGAAGGAAGAATAAGGAAGAAGAAATAAGGAAGAAGGAAGAAGGAAGAAGAAAGAAGAAAAAGAAGAAAGAAGAAGAAGAACAACAATGAAGAAGAAATTTGGAGACAGGGAAAATAAAACGTATGTATACATTTGGAGCACAAGTGGTAAGAACACCGTTTCCAGGTTAAATGAACCTGTATATAACTCACGAAATCGTAATGACACGATTGCAAACAAACCACACCCCGGCCGGGATTGAACCCGAGGTCAGAGAGTCTCAAAACTCCAGACCGTCGCGTTAGCCACTAGACCAGCTAGCCACAATAAGATTCGTCCAACTAGGTATATTTCTACACAATAGGAAGGTTAGCACAGGCACCACTGTGCTAACGCGACGGTCAGAGAGTTTTCAGACTCTCTGACCGCGGGTTCAATCCCGGCCGGGGTATGGATTGGAACCTATATATATATATATATGTGTGTGTGTATATGCAATAAGATCAAAGTGAACAGGTGATTTCAAAATATGCAAAACAACCACTCTGAAAGAATAGAGAAATTCCAAGCGCTTTCGTGACTACTCACATTATCAAGGAACTATGAAAGTGAAGCATCCAAGGAAGCTATATAAGGGGTCCGGCCAGCACCTCACTATCAGATCCCACATGTATATATATATATATATATATATATATATATATATATATATATATATATATATATATATATATATATATATATATATATATATATATATATATATATATATATATATATATATATATATATATATATATATATATATAATGTATATATATATATATATATATATATATATATATATATATATATATATATATATATATATATATATAATTGCAACCTCGGGTGCACCCGGCTCAGTATGTCATACTCCCACGGGTCGCAAAGTAACGGCAAGCCGCACAGGACTGCTCAAGGCTTCGGTGAGGAAATACCCGGCTTTGGGGACTTCAGGTCGAGGTTCTCGTGTGACAGGAGACCAGACCTCAGTGACAGGTTCAGAAGCTTCTCCCCAAGTGCGAGAAAATCTGGGGAAGAAATATTGAGAGATCTTAAGGAACAATTGAGGAGGGAGGGGGACATGTTCTTTAACAGTTCGTCGCCTGACTGGGGATTTAGTCCGAAATTTATGTTTAATAAGGTGAGTTAAATATTATTATATTTTTGTTCACTATTTCCTTCCCTCATTCCCGTTGTTTTACCAAAAGTATATATATACACAGGTGTATATCTGTATATATAAACTAGTTTAATCCTTATTGTTGGGATTAAATTATTCTTAAGACAGGTGTACAGGTGTAGCCTTGAAGATCTTCGTGTACTCTATTATAAACCTAATATTATTTTAGTAGTGTCATCATTACACTTCTCAAACTTCAACAGAATCCCATAACTTACCTGGAGTTTACCTGGAGAGAGTTAGTTACTAAATCTTATAAATCTGTTCATTGTATGTATTTACATAATGTGTATGTTATATATCGGAATACTACATCTAGTTAAGACACGTATGCAAGAGTTAGGTATCTTTATTCCGAAACGTTTCGCCTACTCGGCAGGCTTCTTCAGTCTGATACAGAAGAGTTAAACAGAAGCAGTAGAGATGTGAAGACGATGTAATCAGTCCATCATCCGTGAAGACGTAGTTTTGAGGTGGTCAGTCCCTCAGCCCTCACGTATCGGAATAAAGATACCTAACTGTTGCACGTGTCTTATCATCTTGTCGGTATTATATGCCAGTTTCATATTCACATCTAGTGTTAATTAGGGGCCCACACGTGATATACCTGTTACAGGTTACGAGGGTTTATCTACTCTCGCAGGCTGGCCCTGGACCAGGCTTGTCTGGTGCTTGTATTAATGTTGGTAGAATTACCGACAGTATATTAAGTACAAGGACAAAAGTGCAACTAATGTGACATTGTGGCAATGTTTCGCTCTCCAGGAGCCTTGTCAAGCCTTTACAAACAATACATGGACATAGAGGAACTCCGTGTTCATCAAGAACTGCAAGAAGCCCCTATCACGAGCTTTTACCATCCTATGGAGAGGGATCATGGACACGGGGGTCGTCCCACAGCTACTAAAAACAACAGACATAGCCCCACTCCACAAAGGGGGCAGTAAAGCAATAGCAAAGAACTACAGACCGATAGCACTAACATCCCATATCATAAAATCTTTGAAGCAAGATCGCCACCCATCTAGAAACCCATCAATTACACAACCCAGGGCAACATGGGTTTAGAGCAGGTAGCTCCTGTCTGTCTTAACTATTGGATCACTACGACAAGGTCCTAGATGCACTAGAAGACAAAAAGAATGCAGATGTAATATATACAGACTTTGCAAAAGCCTTCGACAAGTGTGACCATGGCGTAATAGCGCACAAAATGCGTGCGAAAGGAATAACAGGAAAAGTTGGTAGATGGATCTATAATTTCAATCCAAACAGAACACAGAGTAGTAGTCAACAGAGTAAAAGTCCGAGGCGGCTACGGTGAAAAGCTCTGTTCCACAAGGCACAGTACTTGCTCCCATCTTGTTTCTCATCCTCATATCTGACATACAAGGATGTCAGCCACAGCACCGTGTCTTCCATTGCAGATGACACCCGAATCTGCATAACGGAGATAAAACACCTCAATTACTGGGAGCGCTTAAAGTTCCTGAACCTGTATTCCCTGGAACGCAGGCGGGAGAGATACATGATTATATACACCTGGAAAATCCTAGAGGGACTAGTACCGAACTTGCACACGAAAATCACTCACAACGAAAGAAAAAGACTTGGTAGACGATGCAACATCCCCCCAATGAAAAGCCGGGGTGTCACTAGCACGTTAAGAGACAAAACAATAAGTGTCAGGGGCCCACGTCTGTTCAACTGCCTCCCAGCATACATAAGGGGGATTACCAATAGACCCCTGCCAGTCAAGCTGGCACTGGACAAGCACCTAAAGTCGGTACCTGACCAGCCGGGCTGTGACTCGTACGTTGGATTGCGTGCAGCCAGCAGTAACAGCCTGGTTGATCAGGCTCTGATCCACCAGGAGGCCTGGTCACAGACCGGGCCGCGGGGCATTGACCTCCGGAACTCTCTCCAGGTATACTCCAGGTATGAACATTAAAATGGTATAAAATACCGACAGATTGTTAGGTAAGACACATATGCAACAGTTAGGTATCTTTATTTTGAAACGTTTCGCCTACACAGTAGGCTTCTTCAGTCGAGTACAGAAAAGTTGATAGAAGCAGAAGATACTTGAAGACGATGTAATCAGTCCATCACCCTTAAAGTTTTGAGGTGGTCAGTCCCTCAGTCTGGAGAAAAGCATTGTTCCGTTGTCTGAAACAATATGAAGTTGAAGTGACAGAATCGGGCCTTATATAGTCCCAGGAGGTGAGACGTAGGTTGATTTGGGAGGGCAGGTCCTTCTCAAACCCAGCCGT
This sequence comes from Cherax quadricarinatus, assembly GCF_038502225.1. NCBI lineage: Eukaryota > Metazoa > Arthropoda > Malacostraca > Decapoda > Parastacidae > Cherax > Cherax quadricarinatus. Next base: position 3,743 of record NW_027198605.1, on the reverse strand, counting down.
TCTCACTAGTAGAGGTTGTCGAAGTAGATGGTCTGTACCAAGATACCCTTGTGTTGCAGTGTCTGACAGAATGAACATTAAAATGGTATAAAATACCGACAGATTGTTAGGTAAGACACATATGCAACAGTTAGGTATCTTTATTTTGAAACGTTTCGCCTACACAGTAGGCTTCTTCAGTCGAGTACAGAAAAGTTGATAGAAGCAGAAGATACTTGAAGACGATGTAATCAGTCCATCACCCTTAAAGTTTTGAGGTGGTCAGTCCCTCAGTCTGGAGAAAAGCATTGTTCCGTTGTCTGAAACAATATGAAGTTGAAGTGACAGAATCGGGCCTTATATAGTCCCAGGAGGTGAGACGTAGGTTGATTTGGGAGGGCAGGTCCTTCTCAAACCCAGCCGTTCTCACTAGTAGAGGTTGTCGAAGTAGATGGTCTGTACCAAGATACCCTTGTGTTGCAGTGTCTGACAGAATGAACATTAAAATGGTATAAAATACCGACAGATTGTTAGGTAAGACACATATGCAACAGTTAGGTATCTTTATTTTGAAACGTTTCGCCTACACAGTAGGCTTCTTCAGTCGAGTACAGAAAAGTTGATAGAAGCAGAAGATACTTGAAGACGATGTAATCAGTCCATCACCCTTAAAGTTTTGAGGTGGTCAGTCCCTCAGTCTGGAGAAAAGCATTGTTCCGTTGTCTGAAACAATATGAAGTTGAAGTGACAGAATCGGGCCTTATATAGTCCCAGGAGGTGAGACGTAGGTTGATTTGGGAGGGCAGGTCCTTCTCAAACCCAGCCGTTCTCACTTCGACAACCTCTACTAGTGAGAACGGCTGGGTTTGAGAAGGACCTACCCTCCCAAATCAACCTACGTCTCACCTCCTGGGACTATATAAGGCCCGATTCTGTCACTTCAACTTCATATTGTTTCAGACAACGGAACAATGCTTTTCTCCAGACTGAGGGACTGACCACCTCAAAACTTTAAGGGTGATGGACTGATTACATCGTCTTCAAGTATCTTCTGCTTCTATCAACTTTTCTGTACTCGACTGAAGAAGCCTACTGTGTAGGCGAAACGTTTCAAAATAAAGATACCTAACTGTTGCATATGTGTCTTACCTAACAATCTGTCGGTATTTTATACCATTTTAATGTTCATTCTGTCAGACACTGCAACACAAGGGTATCTTGGTACAGACCATCTACTTCGACAACCTCTACTAGTGAGAACGGCTGGGTTTGAGAAGGACCTGCCCTCCCAAATCAACCTACGTCTCACCTCCTGGGACTATATAAGGCCCGATTCTGTCACTTCAACTTCATATTGTTTCAGACAACGGAACAATGCTTTTCTCCAGACTGAGGGACTGACCACCTCAAAACTTTAAGGGTGATGGACTGATTACATCGTCTTCAAGTATCTTCTGCTTCTATCAACTTTTCTGTACTCGACTGAAGAAGCCTACTGTGTAGGCGAAACGTTTCAAAATAAAGATACCTAACTGTTGCATATGTGTCTTACCTAACAATCTGTCGGTATTTTATACCATTTTAATGTTCATTCTGTCAGACACTGCAACACAAGGGTATCTTGGTACAGACCATCTACTTCGACAACCTCTACTAGTGAGAACGGCTGGGTTTGAGAAGGACCTGCCCTCCCAAATCAACCTACGTCTCACCTCCTGGGACTATATAAGGCCCGATTCTGTCACTTCAACTTCATATTGTTTCAGACAACGGAACAATGCTTTTCTCCAGACTGAGGGACTGACCACCTCAAAACTTTAAGGGTGATGGACTGATTACATCGTCTTCAAGTATCTTCTGCTTCTATCAACTTTTCTGTACTCGACTGAAGAAGCCTACTGTGTAGGCGAAACGTTTCAAAATAAAGATACCTAACTGTTGCATATGTGTCTTACCTAACATACTCCAGGTATATATATATATATATATATATATATATATATATATATATATACATTTATATATATATATACGTATATATATATATATATATATATATATATATATATATATATATATATATATATATATATATAAATATATATATATATATATAAATATATATATATATATATATATATATATATATATATATATATATATATATATATATATATATATATATATATATATATATACATATACATATATATACATATATATACATATATATATATATATATATATATATATATATATATATCAACAAATCGGCCGTCTCCCAACCGAGGCAGGGTGACCCAAAAAGAAAGAAAATCCCCAAAAAGAAAATACTTTCATCATCATTCAACACTTTCACCTTAATCAAACATAATCACTGTTTCTGCAGAGGTGCCCAGAATACAACTTTATATCCCTCCAAACTGCCAATATCCCAAACCCCTCCTTTAGACTGCAGGCATTGTACTTCCCATTTGCAGGACTCAAGTCCGGTTATATAAAATAACCAGTTTCCCTGAATACCTGCACTAAATATTACCCTGCTCACACTCCAACAGATCGTCAGGTCACATATACCATTCGTCTCAATTCACTCCTATCTAACACGCTCAATCACGCTTCCTGGAAGTCCAAACCCCTCGCCCACAACACCTCCTTTACCCCCTCCCTCCAACCTTTTCGAGGACGACACCTACCCCGCCTTCCTTCCCCTACAGATTTATATGCTCTCCATGTCATTCTACTTTAATCCATTCTCTCTAAATGACCAAACCACCTCAACAAACCCTCTTCAGCCCTCTGACTAATACTTTTGTTAACTCCACACTTTCTCCTAATTTTCACACTCCGAATTATCTGCATAATATTTACACCACACATTGCCCTTAGACAGGACATCTCCACTGCCTCCAACCGCCTCCTCGCTGCTGCATTTACCACCCAAGCTTCACACCCATATAAGAGTGTTGGTACTACTATACTTTCGTACATTCCCTTCTTTGCCTGCATAGATAACAATATTTGCCTCCATATATACCTCAATGCACCACTCACCTTTTTTTTCATCAATTCTATGATTAACCTCATCCTTCATAAATCCATCCACTGACACGTCAACTCATAAATATCTGAAAATATTCACTTCTTCCATACTCCTCCTTCCCAATTTGATAACCAATTTTTCTTTATCTAAATAATTTGATACCCTCATCACCTTACTCTTTTCTATGTTCACTTTCAACTTTCTACCTTTAAACACACTCCCAAATTCGTCCAAAAACCTTTGCAATTTTTCTTTAGAATCTCCCATAAGCACAGTATCATCAGCAAAAAGTAACTGTGTCACTACCCATTTTGTATATAATTTCCCATAATATAATCCCACCCCTCTCCCGAACACCCTAGCATTTACTTCTTTTCCAATCCCATCTATAAATATATTAAACAACCGTGGTGACATTACACATCCCTGTCTAAGACCTACTTTTACCGGGAAGTAGTCTTCCTCTCTTCTACACACCCTAACCTGAGCCTCACTATCCTCATAAAAACTCTTTACAGCATTTAATAACTTACCACCTATTCCATATACTTGCAACATCTGCCACATTGATCCCCTATCCACTCTATCATATACCTTTCCTAAATCCATAAATACAATAAAAACTTCCCTACCTTTATCTAAATACTGTTCACATATATGCTTCAATGTAAACACTTGATCTACACATCCCCTACCCACTCTGAAACCTCCTTGCTCATCC
>NW_027198604.1:25000-42153 GCF_038502225.1 Cherax quadricarinatus | reverse complement strand
GTGTATGTATGTATGTATGTATAAAGAGAGGACAATTGTTATCGCAGAAATCAAAAGTAATATGGAAGATATAAACTTGAATTCCAGGTTGTATTTCCAAAAGACTGTGTAACTGTTACTTTGAAATTAAAAGGAAATTATTTTGAGTTAATTTTAAGGTTGAACTAGGCTGGTGGGTCGCCGCCCAGTGCTCGCCCTTTTATTTGTTACCATTCTGTTTTTATTTTGCTGATGGCGTTGCGGTGTTATAATTGATTAAATATTGCTGGCAGACAGTATAACTATCCTGAGGAATTGCACACATGTGCAACACCTGAGTATATTTGAAGACGTTTCGCCCAACCAGTGGCTTTTTCGATTCGATATAAAGTATACGCAGACAGTTGTGTGCCATTCTTGCGATGATAAAGGATAAACTATATACCGGGCATCGAGAAATTTGCTGTAAATTGTATGTTTGCCGTAGTTAAACGGGTTACTTAATGACTTGGAACCCATAAACAACGTCGTGAATGTTGAAAATGGTATACAATACCGACAAGTTGAAGATTAGTACCCCTCAAGGAAGGTTCCTTGATGGAAACATAAACACATATGCAGTTTAATGTGATCCTTTATTGACAACGTTTCGCCCAACACAATGGGCGAAACGTTGTTAATAAAGGATCACATTAAATTGCATATGTGTTTATGTTTCCATTGTGTCGGTATTTTATACCATTCATTTTCAAGGTTCCTTGATGATGGTGAGGGGCTCTTGATCTAGGGAACTGGATCTGTGCTCCAGGTCACTGAATTAACCCTGAATACCTTCCATCCCCCCACAGGCGCTGTATAATCCTACGGGTTTAGCGCTTCCCTTTATAGTAATAATGAAGATTAGGACAGTAATTGAAATGGTCAGTCCCTCAGCCTCAGGCTAAGGGACTGACCACCTCAGATACTTTTTCTCTCCCAGGTTGATCGACTGATTGCATAATCTTTATTTCATTACTTCTGCCCCCCCCCCCTCTGTATTTGACTGAAGAAGCCTACTGTGTAAGCGAAACGTTTCATCAATAAAGATACCCAAGTGTTGGACATGTCTTAATCTTCAACGTCGTGGATGAAGGAGAACAGGTTGGGTGTGGAGCGGACAAACTCTATACACGGCTTTATAAACATGGCAGGGCTCAAGAGACCATGAAGCACATATACTGTACAGCGAACTGGATGAAGTGGAAAGAACTGGATGGAAAAAGTGGTGGAGGTAAGTTCGTACAGAGCTTCAAGTTGAAGTTTTACATGGCTCAGGAGGCCAGAAAGAAGGAATGCCGGATAACGAAGCTGAAGAAACTGGGCCAAGAACTACAACTGACAGTATATGAAACTTGAAGACATTCCAGAGCACCTGGTGCCTCTGTATTTGACTGAAGGCGAAACGTTACATTCACAAGAGGTACCCAAACTGTTGCACGTGTGTCTTTCTCTTCAACTTGTCTGCATTATATACCATTTTCAACAAAAACTATGAACCACGAAGAGAGACTCAAGACTAGAACTGATCTCAGTAGCAGACAGAAGGAAAGATGAAATATATTAACCACATGACTCATGAAATTGTAATAAAAGATTGCAAGCAGATCACTGGCCTGCGAGTTTGAGGACTTGCATGCTACAGATTCGAGCCCCGCCCGTTCCGTGAATATGTTAACCACATATAAGAACAAAACTGAAAATAGATTTTCTTATCAGTAATGGAATCCTAGAACAGGTAGTGTGGGTTGAAACCACTGGAAACTTTGGAAACTTTAAATAAATATATTGCAGACCTAATGCTGAAGACAACACACTACCACCATAACTCTGCTTCTGTAGCTACAGCCACCGAAGACGGGACACACCAGCATAACTCTGCTTCTGTAACTACAAACAGGCAGTTACAAACTGATTATCAAAGAGAATACAAACACTGACAACATGCTGATACCGTTAAACTCCCTTCGTCTCTTCAGTTAACTGTCACCTGGAAAATTTGCTCCCACGAAACTTAAGATGCAGTGAAGCTTGGCTTGTGAGTCTCGCTCTATAACAATCATTTTCGCTACAACCTAGTGAGCTACTTTTATCAACTCACGTCACACGCACCTGCTGCCACTCGTGTGCTGACACTTGAGAACCCGACTTGTTGCTTAGTGTCAGCTGTGTCTGTATGTGAATACGATAATGATATACATTACCGACATGTTGACAAGTAAGACACATGTGGAACAGTTAGATATCTTTATTCCGAAACGTTTCACCTACACAGCAGGCTTCTTCCGTACAGAGGAGGCAGCAGAAACAGTAGATGTAAAGATGATGCAATCAGTCCATCACTCTCGAAGACGAGATTAAGACACATGTGCAACATCTGGGTATCTTTATTGTAGACGTTTCGCCATCCAGTGGCTTTATCAATACAAATTCTAGGACATAACTTGAAGACAGTAGAACTATGTACAGAAGATGAGGTAATCAGTCCCTCAACCTAGGAGTAGGTGCGAAGAGCACCATAGTCGTGGAGATTCTGAAGCAGAAGAAAGGAGCCTGGCGCTTATATGTAACGTCAGGTGCAGCAGACGAGGGCATATTCACTGGTAGGCGGGATTCCCCAGTGGAAGTAGGTCCTTCCCAGAGAGATGGGTTAGTTGTAGTAGTAGTTGTAGTAGTAGTAGTAGTTGTCGTAGTCGTGAAGGTTATGTACATGTCCTCAGAATTAAGATTCCATGATGTTGCAGTGTCTGACAAGTTGTGTACGAATGGTATATAATACCGACAAGATGAGATTAAGACACATGTGTCTTAATCTCATCTTGTCGGTATTATATACCATTCGTACACAACTCTCGAAGACGTAGTTTTGAGGGGGTCAGTCCCTCAGCCTGGAGAAAAGTTCTGCTCCATAGTCTGGAATAATGTGAACCAGCGCTTAAAACTACAGGATTGAGAATAAGTATCTACCTGTACTTCACAGCCAAAAAAATACAAGACCATAAGAAAGGAGGAGCACTACAGCAGGCCTACTGGCCCATGCTAAGCAGGTTCAACTTACACCTACTCATGTGCCTATCCAACCTATTTTTAAAGATACCCAAAGTTCTCACTTCAATGACCCCACTCAGTTCAAAGTCTGGCGCCAGCAGTTAGTGTAATACCTGTGTTATACACCTCATACCCACCCTGAGGCAAATAGTTACTCTGGCCTGCTGCATTTGTTCTTCCATTCGTATGTTCTGATGTTATTATATAAAGTTATGTTATTAGTATGTATTTTATATCATACTGGATAACATTGATAGTGCGTACAGAAGGAATTTGCAGTCAGTTATGAGTCCAAACTTCTGCTTCATTAGTTAACTTGATTTCTCGAATATCAAATTGTCGTGAGAATATGCTATAAAACTGAGACAGGGACGTTTCGCCCTGTAGTTGACATGTAGTTGCCCGTCTGGTGGTGTAACGACTGTCTCCTTGTCCGCGGACTACCAGGTAGAGGACCTTGAGTACATTGATCTTGTAGAAGCTAGTAAGACAGGCGACGTGTCTCTGGTGATGGTAGATATAATGTGACAGTTCCAAGATGGTGTCGGGCCACTCTTAAGTGATTCTCCACCTGGTCCAAGATGTCGGAGATAAGATATGGTGGACAGGTCGTCCAGGGGTGTGGTGCATACTCTGTGGTAGCCAACTTCACTTGTTATCAAGGTTTACAGCCAGTACTGTCAGACAAGTCTCCTGGGTATCTTAATTGCAAGGTACGAATGCATTCACTCAGGACACCCTTATTGTAGCAGTTTCGGTCCTTGGACCTTCATCAAGATCCAAGGCTCGGCACTTTTTTTCAATAAAGGTGTCCTGCGCTAATGCATTCGTGTTCATTTTCCTCAGATTGTTGGCAATCATTTGGCCTCTTACTGCACTTACTTGCATGTATCAGCATCACATTACACACACTGTTTATTTCTCTCTCTCTCTCTCTCTCTCTCTCTGGGAGCATCAACCCAGGAGTGAAGGAAGGTGAGACGAAGGGTCAGCTACCCAAAATTGCCAATTTCCGTTAATGCTGCAAGTCAACAAACTAGGAACTGCCTTACACAGCCTCCCCCTCCTCCTCCACCTCCTGTAGGACCTATTAGTACTGCTGCAGTTATGGCCTTGGAAGAGTGTAGACATCACATTACACACACTGTTTATTTCTCTCTCTCTCTCTCTCTCTCTCTCTCTCTCTCTCTCTCTCTCTGGGAGCATCAACCCAGGAGTGAAGGAAGGTGAGACGAAGGGCCAGCTACCCAAAATTGCCAATTTCCGTTAATGCTGCAAGTCAACAAACTAGGAACTGCCTTACACAGCCTCCCCCTCCTCCTCCACCTCCTGTAGGACCTATTAGTACTGCTGCAGTTATGGCCTTGGAAGAGTGTAGACATCTCACACTGCCCTAGGCATCGCTGGCATAATCCCTCCTATCCTTTTTTGGGAACGTTCATTCCTTCATAATAGCTGCTTGGCATTCTGATTGGGTCACCACACTATCGTTCCTTACTGGCCTCGCTGCTCATATTTTACGACTCTCGGGGAAAAAATAAAAGCCGGTCACCGGCCCTGGAATAGTGCAGGCATCTGGTCGGTTTGTTAGGTTTAGACTTTAGTCGAAAGGCTCTAAACCCTAGAGCCTATTGACTACAGGAGGGTTATAAGTCTGAATATCGCCTGCGTAACACTATTCAAGGATACGTTAATCCGTAAGATAAGGATTAAACTCAAATTGTATATCCACTGTGTATATAAGTCTCTCGGTGTGTATGCACTGAGATTACCTTAATCCCGATTTTAAGGATTAATGTGTTCTTGACTGGTGGTGTACAGGTGACATACAGTCTTAATGATCCTCGTGTAGTGACTGGTGTTGGTCTTAATGATCCTCGTGTAGTGACTGGTGGTGTACAGGTGACATACAGTCTTAATGATCCTCGTGTAGTGACTGGTGGTGTACCTACCTGGAGGTTACCTGGAGGTTATTCCGGGGATCAACGCCCCCGCGGCCCGGTCCATGACCAGGCCTCCCGATGGATCAGGGCCTGATCAACTAGGCTGCTACTGCTGGCCGCACGCAGTCCAACGTACGAGCCACAGCCCGGCTGATCCGGCACTGACTTTAGGTATCTGTCCAGCTCTCTCTTGAAGGCAGCCAGGGGTTTATTGGCAATTCCCCTAATGCTTGATGGGAGGCTGTTGAACAGTTTTGGGCCCCGGACACTTATGGTGTTTTCTCTTAGTGTACCAATGGCGCCCCTACTTTTTATTAGGGGCATTTTGCATCGCCTGCCCAGTCTTTTACTTTCGTAGGGAGTGATTTCTGTGTTCAGATTTGGGACCATTCCTTCCAAGATTTTCCAAGTGTAGATTATGATATATCTCTCCCTCCTGCATTCCAACGAGTACAAGTCAAGTGCTTCCAAGCGTTCCCAGTAGTTAAGGTGCTTGACAGAACTTATACGTGCAGTAAAGGATCTCTGTACAGGTGACGTAGTCTTAATGACCAATTAAGAATGGCCGATAAGAGTTAAGCCCAGGGTTATCACTACACATATTGAAGAATTTTCTACTCATGCCTCTCTTTTTGCTTTTGGTTCATGTCGGTGTGTTTGCATCCACCTTGAAGATATGAGTATCTTGTATGTCGTGATCATGTCTCGAGATTTCTCCTTTGTTTCGAAGTTTATTTGTGTCGACGCGAATGTGAGATGGTGGTAACAACGCCGGTAGTAGTGACTGTGATGACGGTGGTGACGGTAGTACTGGTGGTGAAGGTAGATTCTTGTAGCAGTAGTCTGGCAGGAGGTAAATGTTAGTAGTAGTAGATGGCTGGTGTTTACTGCTCAGGAAAATGAGTGAATGTTGGTAGTTGGGAGGGAGTAAGGTACGTGGTTGAAGGTTAATTGTTGGGGGGAGAATGTGAAGGTATGCATGGGTGGTGGGTGAGTGGGTGCACAAATGGGCGGGTGTGTGGGTGCACGTGTTGGCATTTGATAGATGAGACGGCTTCAGGGTGAGCTGGAGAAGGTGGAGGGTGAAGAGATGGAGGTAGATGAGAAAACGGAGAATAAGGAGATAGGTGAGGAGGAGGAGGAGGCAGCATATTCTGTATAATGTACCAGGAACTGTCCACTCCTCCCCTCCCAGTACCCCGATGATTGTGACCTTGTCTTGACATACCTAACCCAGTGCATCACCACTACCACTACTACCACCACTAGCATCACCATCACCACCATCAGCATCACCACTACGGGCATCAGCACCATCATCACCACTTGCCTGGGTAACCAGGCAATGTGACCCGAGGCCAGGCTGCGAGGCGAGAAGTACCCTTAAAACCAGTTACACTCTAACTGGTATATATTTTTGCGTTCAGCAGGTGGAATGATTTGCATGAAGAATCCATACATAGCTTTTAGGATAGGCATGAAAGGGCCAGGTAACGGCAGGTTAACATTTAGACGCGAGATGAAATTCAACTCTTGCACACACACACACACACACACACACACACACACACACACACACACACACACACACACACACACACACACACACACACACACACACACACACAGTGGTATCCCTCAAGGTTCAGGCCTTGGTCCTGTGTTATTCCTGACGCACTGTGCATGCTAGTGGTGTACCAAGAAGAAGAGTGTGTCTTGTTTACAAGCAACGTGAGGCTAGGGAGGAAGATATCACAAGACCAAGTGAGGAACTTCTAAGAAGACTTGGCTAAGCTGAAATAGTGTCCAGCAAATAGCATACAAGAGTGAACTGCTGACGTGTTGAAGATGAGAGTCGGGGAAAGCAGGTCAGAGACAACGTATCATCTGGGTGGGAAACAACCACTAGAGGAGTAATAGTAGTAGTAGCCGCGGGGGGAACGCTGGCAGCAGCGGCTGTAACTGCTGAAGTAGCAGCAGCATCTGCAGCAACAGCTGAAGTAGCAGCAGCATCTGCAGCAACAGCTGAAGTAGCAGCAGCATCTGCAGCAACAGCTGAAGTGATAAGAACATCGGCAACGACAACGTCAGCAGAAGCAACACTTATCTTAAGCGGCAGCAACGACAGCGAAAACAGCAGTAGCAGAAACTACGAAGGAGTGAAGCAGGTGTGTGGGTGCGCCCCTGTGCCCTCCTCAACTGACACTGTCATGTGATAGCAGTGTCCGATCACATGAACCTCACCTGGCTGTAGCCAGGCGAGCCACCCTCTTGTACATCACCATAGTTCACAACCACCATCACTGTTACAACATAGTTCACAACCACCATCACTGTTACAACATAGTTCACAACCACCATCACTGTTACAACATAGTTCACAACCACCATCACTGTTACAACATAACAACATGCTTCATCCAGGTTCGAATCCCTGCACTCTTCCAGAAAAAAAGGTTACAACGGTTTGTTACAGTTTTCCTTAGTTGTGCCAAAAGTTCGAGTCTGATTGTGTTGTTGGAAGGAGCTCTCTCTCTCTCTCTCTCTCTCTCTCTCTCTCTCTCTCTCTCTCATTTTGTTTAACCTTTTGACCGCTTCACGGCAACTTGGCCTCAGTCACCTTCTTGAGTGTTCTTTCTGACTTTCCTTTAGGTTTCCTGTTGACTTTCTTTTTTTTCTTTTTGTTTTTTTGTTAAATTTCTTTGATTTTTGTCTTCCTGCTGACTTTCATTTTCCCTTGCTACTACAGACGTTCAGTTGGAACGTGAGTTATTCAGTCAGTCGGGCAGATGAGTGTAAATATGCGCTGATCAGCTAACGAATGTAAACATAGTTTCGATGATCAGCTGACGGGTGTAAACAACGGTATCACTGACCACTTTAGTTTAGGGAGAGATATATCATAATCTACACTTGGAAAATCCTGGAAGGAATGGTCCCAAATCTGCACGCAGAAATCACTCCCTACGAAAGTAAAAGACTGGGCAGGCGATGCAAAATGCTCCCAATTAAAAGTAGGGGCGCCATTGGTACACTAAGGGAAAACACCATAAGTGTCCGGAGCCCAAGACTGTTCAACAGCCTCCCATCAAGCATTAGGGGAATTGCCAATAAGCCCCTGGCTGCCTTCAAGAGAGAGCTGGACAGATACCTAAAGTCAGTGCCGGATCAGCCGGGCTGTGGCTCGTACGTTGGACTGTGTGCGGCCAGCAGTAACAGCCTGGTTGATCAGACCCTGATCCACCAGGAGGCCTGGTCATGGACCGGGCCGCGGGGGCGTTGATCCCCGGACTAACCTCCAGGTAGTATATAAAGGTGGCGCTAGTCAGTTGGCGGATCTAAACAACTCACTTTCCATGAGTCTTATTTTAGCAAAATTGGACGCTGCAGCAGTGTGCTACTGCTACACGTATATGATAGGCACATAGCGGTAACTAAAGCTGGCTCTATTTTCCTGTCATATTCCATTACCCACGAAGCTCTTCGGTTCATTCACGCAAATAATGGATTCGAATTGGATAAGTTTAGATTTAGAAAGGATACAGGAAATAGAGTAGTCGATGAGTGCCTAGTAGGGTTATTGAAGCTGAAACCTTGGGTGGCTTCAAATTTTGGTTAAATAAATACATGAGTGAGAGTGGTTGGATTTGAGTGGGACTTGCACGTGAATTAATAAGGTTATCAAAATTTATTCCATGGGTAGCAGTGAAAATGGGTTGGGCAAATATTTTTGTTTAGTGGGTTTGGGTTTGATAAGAACCTGCCTTGTATGGGCCAGTAGGCCTGCTGCAGTGTTCCTCCATTCTTATGTTCCTATACTGCAAATAGAGCCAACGGTCTTCTTCTGTATTCGACTGAAGAAGATTACTGCATAGGCGAAACGTTTCGGAATAAAGATACCTAACTGTTGTACATGTGTCTTACTTATCAACCTGTCGGTATTGTATACTGTTATATTCAGACTGTTGTTCAATGTGGTACTACGCAGTATATCATGATTATTAACGCTGGCATCTGCAAGGTGGATTATTTTTTAGAATGTTACATAAGAACATATGTTCTTATGTAACATTCATAAGAACATATGTTCTTATGTTTCTTAATACCCATTAACTGGATTTTCGCGTAACTGTGTGTGTGTGTGTGTGTGTGTGTGTGTGTGTGTGTGTGTGTGTGTTTGGGTGCGCATTACGAGTGGATGGGTAATTTCCGTGATGTTTTCAGCATGGTTCTTAACATTGGCAGCGTGTGCTGTGTCTGAGCCTTCCGTTCTTTGGTTGGGGTCGTTTGCAGGTGTAATTAGTGGTGGCGAACTGCGTGAACGTGTGAGTGTGTGTGTGTGTGTGTGTGTGTGTGTGTAGGGGGGATGAGATATCATGGTTTGTTGTTGCTACCATGGTCAGCGAGTGTGTAAGTATTTTCACTCATTTGTGTCTGGTGGGTTGAACCCTAGCTCATGGGCTTTGCGTTTTCATTTTCATTATACCGGTGTAGCTTGTTACCCCCCTTAAGGGTCTGTCATATATATTAATGAATCCTTAATTATCTTCAGTTGTGTGTGTGTTCTCACTTATTTGAGAGAGAGAGAAAGAGAAAGAGAGAGAGAGAGAGAGAGAGAGAGAGAGAGAGAGAGAGAGAGAGAGAGAGAGAGAGAGAGAGAGAGAGAGAGAGAGAGAGAGAGAGAGAGATACACGGTGGACCAGTTTTTGTGAGGTTCCCCACCACACAGCCTCCACACTGGCAGCAGGTCTCTCTTGGTACCTGGAAACCTCTCAGGTATTCAAGGCTGACTCAAGAAAGGTAGGGAGCACGCTGGTGTTCTCGCCTGAATGCTACCCATACATGAGCACCATGCTCCCGTGTTCTCTACCCCAGGTTTGAGGCAGTGGAGCGCACGTGGTACAGTGTATGTTACACAGATAACTCGCACATAGAAGAGAGGAGCTTACGACGACCTTTCGGTCCGACTTGGACCATTTACAAAGTCACACTAACAGAAAAGAGAGATGGAACCAGTATATATAGGCGGGTTATTTGTGTATTGTTCCAGTCACTGTATTGTACCTTATTGTTCTTTACACTGTATATTATCCTCTCTGGATGCTGGTGTTATCACATGTTGCTTGGATAGTGTGCAGCGCAATCACTGACCAGGGAAGTGGAAACTATCGAACTTAAGCTAAATGACTCTTACAGGAACCAGGAGAGGCAGGAGGAGCTTAAAGCTATTAGTGAAATTGAAAGAAATTCAAAATATTTCTTTTCATATGCCAAAAACAAGGCAAATACCACATCTAGTATCGGGCCCTTACTCAGACAGGATGGGACTTACACAGACGACAACAAGGAAATGAGTGAAATATTGAAATCCCAGTACGACTCTGTGTTTAGTGAACCACTAATCGGTCTGAGGATCGACGACCCAAATGATTTCTTCATGAATGAGCATCAAAACTCCATAAATGTATGCCAGATTTCCGACATTACCCTAACTCCGATAGATTTCGAAAAAGCCATTGACAACATGCCTATGCACTCAGCCCTGGGCCCAGACTCGTGGAACTCTGTTTTCATTAAGAACTGCAAGAAACCCCTCTCGCGTGCCCTAAGTACACTATGGAGGAGGAGCTTGGACATGGGTGAAATTCCACAGTCACTTAAAACAACGGATATAGCCCCACTCCATAAAGGTGGCAGCAAAGCATTAGCTAAGAACTATAGACCAATAGCTCTGACGTCCCACATCATAAAAATCTTTGAAAGAGTGCTAAGAAGCAGGATTGCAAATCACCTGGATTCCCAAAATCTGCACAATCCAGGGCAACATGGGTTCAGGGCAGGTCGCTCCTGCCTCTCACAACTACTGGATCACTATGACATGGCCTTGGATGCACTGGAAGAAAATCAGAATGCAGATGTAATATACACAGACTTTGCAAAAGCATTTGACAAATGCGATCATGGCGTAATAGCCCATAAAATACGTGCTAAAGGAATAACTGGGAAAGTGGGGAGATGGATCTTCAACTTCCTAACAAATCGAACACAAAGAGTAGTGGTCAACAGAGTTAAATCGGAGGCTGCCATAGTGAAGAGCTCTGTTCCACAAGGCACAGTACTCGCCCCCATCTTATTCCTTATCCTCATATCAGACATAAACAGAGATATACACCACAGCACCGTATCATCCTTTGCGGATGATACTAGGATCTGCATGAGGCTGTCATCTGCTGAGGACGCGGTTAACCTCCAAGAAGATATAAACAAAGTTTTCCAGTGGGCAACGGTAAACAATATGATGTTCAATGAGGACAAATTCCAACTACTCCGTTATGGAAAACTGGAGGAGATAATAACTAGAACAGAATATACTACTGACTCCGGCCATACAATAGAGCGGAAAAATAATGTAAGGGACCTGGGAGTAGTAATGTCTGAGGATCTCACTTTCAAGGATCACAACAGTGCCACGATCGCACGTGCAAAGAAAATGATAGGATGGATAATGAGAACTTTCAAAACGAGAGATGCCAAGCCCATGATGATCCTTTTCAAATCACTTGTTCTCTCTAGGCTGGAATACTGCTGTACATTAACATCTCCATTCAAAGGGGTTATCCTGGGCGACAAACCCTCCCTACCCTGGGTTATCCTGGGTGGCAAACCCTCCCTACCCCGGGTTAGCCTGGGTGGCTAACCCTCCCTACCGCGGGTTATCCTGGGTGGCTAACCCTCCCTACCCCGGGTTATCGTGGGTGGCTAACCCGCCCAACCCTGGGTTATCCTGGGTGGCTAACCCTCCCTACCCCTGGTTAAAAATACAAATAAATCTTTTCTTATCAGTAGGCGTCTTCAGTCGAATACAGAGGAGGCAGCAGAAGCAGTGATGTAAAGACATAGTTTTGAGGTGGTCAGTCCCTCAGCCTGGAGAAGAGTTCAGCTTCACACTGTCCCAGACTATGGAGCAGAACTCTTCTCCAGGCTGGGGGACTGTCCGCCCCCCCCCCCCCAAAAAAAAAGGCTTCGAGGGTGATGGACTGATTAAATCGTCTCTTCATCTCTGCTGCCTCTGCTGTCTCCTCTATGCTCGACTGAAGAAGCCTACTGTGTAGGCGAAACGTTTCGGAATAAGGATACCTAACTGTTGCACGTGTCTTTTATTTTCTTTAACGTTATCTTGTTTTTCGTGTTATCTTGTTCTACTTTTCCTTGTCTGACCTTTCTCCCTCACTCCCTCCCACCTTCCTTCTCTCCCTCATCATCTGCCCCCCATCTCCCTACCGCTCTCTTTCTCTCCCCTCCCCTCCCTTCGCCAGCTCCCTACCATTCTCAGTCCCCCCTCCCACTACTCTCCCCTCCCTCTTTCTCTCAGGTACTCTCCCTCCTTCTCCCTGACTCCTCCTCCACGCCCTAGAATTTCCTTCCTGTTCTCCTTCGTAACTCTGGTGCCCGTGAAGGGCAGGTGCCCTGGTATGTGGCACTCAGTGCCAACCTTACTCTGTACCATTTTAACAATCTTGGTACCCCACACTATAATAATAATAATAATAATAATAATAATAATAATAATAATAATAATAATAATAATAATAATAATCTTTATTTGTACAAAGTACATGTACAACGTATACAGACCATAGCTGACATCAATAACACACTACTGTATAAAAAGTTCCTTATGCGAAGCATTTCGGGCAAATTAGGTCAGTTTTATTCCCAGGATGCTACCCACACCAGTCGACTAACACGCAGGTACCTTATTATACTGCTGGATGAACAGGGACAGCAGGTGTCTTAAGGAAACACGTCCTAGTGCCTCCGTCCGTACCGGGGATCGAACCGGACCTCAGTGTGTGAGCTGAGTGGGCTGCCAACCCAACTACGGGACATTAAGTGACGTCAATCTTGGTATCCCCATACTGGGTGACATCAGTACAGACGTCAAGAAAGACATAGGTGGAAGGGATACACACCGTGATATTCGTCCTTCAGGAATAGGGAGGGAGGGCAGGACGTTCCTTTCTCCCTTTACTCTCCCTCCCTTCCCCTTTCAGCCTACACAAACCCCCTACCCACGCCTCCCTCCCCTTTCCACCTCTACCCACTCTCCCCCTCCCTCCCTCCCTTCCCCCTCCACCCCTACCTCACCCCTCCACCACTACCTCACCCCTCCACCCCTACCTCACCGTCCACCCCTACATCACCCCTCCACCCCTACCTCACCCCTCCACCCCTACCTCACCCCTCCACCCCTACCTCACCCCTCCACCCCTACCTCACCCACCCACCATCACCTTGCACAATGTAAATACCACACTGGTCACACAGGTTACCAGATTTTTTAGTGGGATCCAGAAGAGGGTTTTATTTTTGACGTATCAGCAGCGTGCTGCTGCTCTTGCTGCTGCGTCTCGTAAAATAGATGGGTATTGGTTTAAGTGGGAGGGAAGGTCGAGGGTGTGAGGGAGAGAAGGTGGAAGTAATAGAGGAGAAGACGGACTAATTGAGGGAGAAAGGATGGGGGAATAGGTGGGAGATATGCGGAGGCTGGAAGGAGTGGGAGAGCGATTATGGAGAGTGTATAGGGAGGGAGGAATGAAGGGAAAGTGAGTGGGAAGGAGGAATAAAGGGAGAGTGTGTGGGAGGGAGGAATGAAGGGAGAGTGGGTGGGAGAGAGCGGGAGTGGGTGGGAGAGCGATTGGGAGGGAGGGCGAGTGGAAAGGAGAGTGAGTGGGTGGGAGAGAGTGTGAGTGAGTGAGTGGGAGGGAGGGAGAGCGAGTGGTTTCCGTTAGTTCAGTTAAAGACTGGCTGGTGAGTGGAAATCTGGCTCAAGGCTGAGAAAATTTTATTTACAACATTATTTTTTGTGTGTGGAGAGAGTGAGAGAGTCGGGGGACAGGGGGGGGGGTAATACAATATATATTAAAGTATAGACACAGGTAGAGTGCGTCAAGGTGAGTACAATACCTGACTCACAGGTGTGTGTGTGTGTGTG
Organism: Cherax quadricarinatus; assembly: GCF_038502225.1. NCBI lineage: Eukaryota > Metazoa > Arthropoda > Malacostraca > Decapoda > Parastacidae > Cherax > Cherax quadricarinatus. The sequence continues at coordinate 28,152 of NW_027198604.1, read as the reverse complement.
TGTGTGTGTGTGTGTGTGTGTGTGTGTGTGTGTGTGTGTGTGTGTGTGTGTGTGTGTGGGTGTGTTTGTGTGTGTGTGTGTGTGTGTGTGTATGTGTGTGTGTGTGTGTGTGTGTGTGTGTGTGTGTGTGTGTGTGTGTGTGTGTGTGTGTGTATGTATGTGCGTGTGTGTGTGTGTGTGTGTGTGTGTGTGTGTGTGTGTGTGTGTGTGTGTGTATGTATGTGTGTGTGTATGTGTGTGTGTGTGTGTGTGTGTGTGTGTGTGTGTGTATGTGTGTGTGTATGTGTGTGTATGTGTGTGTATGTGTGTGTGTGTGTGTATGTGTGTACTCACCTATTTGTACTCACCTATTTGTGGTTGCAGGGGTCGATTCACAGCTCCTGGCCCCGCCTCTTCGCTGATTGCTACTAGGTCCTCTCTCTCCCTGCCCCATGAGCTCTATCATACCTCGCCTTAAAACTATGTATGGTTCCTGCCTCCACTACATCACTTTCTAGGCTATTCCATGGCCTGACTACTCTATGACTGAAGAAATACTTCCTAACATCCCTTTGATTCATCTGAGTCTTCAACTTACAATTGTGACCTCTTGTGTCTGTGTCCCATCTCTGGAACATCCCGTCTTTGTCCACCTCGTCTATTCCGCGCAGTATTTTATATGTCGTTATCATGTCTCCCCTGACCCTCCTGTCCTCCAGTGTCGTCAGGCCGATTTCCCTCAACCTTTCTTCATAGAACAATCCCCGTAGCTCTGGGACTAGTCTTGTTGCAAACCTTTGCACTTTCTCTAATTTCTTGACGTGCTTGACTAGGTGTGGATTCCAAACTGGTGCTGCATACTCCAGTATGGGCCTGACGTAGATGGTATACAGAGTCTTAAACGAATCCTTACTGAGGTATCGGAACGCTATCCGTAGGTTTGCCAGGCGCCCGTATGCTGCAGCAGTTATCTGATTGATGTGCGCCTCAGGAGATATGCTCGGTGTTATACTCACCCCCAGATCTTTTTCCTTGAGTGAGGTTTGCAGTCTTTGGCCATCTAAACTATATTGTGTCTGCGGTCTTCTTTGCCCTTCCCCAATCTTTATGACTTTGCATTTGGCAGGGTTAAATTCAAGGAGCCAGTTGCTGGACCAGGCTTGTAGCCTGTCCAGGTCTCTTTGTAGTCCTGCCTGATCCTCGTCCGATTTGATTCTTCTCATTAACTTCACATCATCTGCAAACAAGGACACTTCTGAGTCTATCCCTTCCGTTATGTCGTTCACATATACCAAGAACAGCACAGGTCCTAGGACTGACCCCTGTGGAACCCCGCTTGTCACAGGCGCCCACTCTGACACCTCGTCGCGTACCATGACTCGTTGTTGCCTCCCTGTCAGATATTCTCTGATCCATTGCAGTGCCTTTCCTGTTATGTGTGCCTGGTCCTCTAGCTTTTGCAGTAACCTCTTGTGAGGAACTGTGTCGAAGGCCTTCTTGCAGTCCAAAAATATGCAGTCGATCCACCCCTCTCTCTCTTGTCTTACTTCTGTCACCTTGTCATAAAACTCTAGTAGGTTTGTGACACAGGATTTTCCTTCCCTGAAACCGTGCTGGTTGTCAATTATACACTTGTTTCTTTCCAGGTGCCCCACTACTCTCCTCCTGATGATCTCCATGACCTTGCATACTATACACGTTAGTGATACAGGTCTGTAGTTTAGTGCCTCATGTCTGTCTCCCTTTTTAAAAATTGGGACTACATTTGCCATTTTCCATACCTCAGGGAGTTGCCCAGTTTCAAATGATGTGTTGAAGATCTTTGTTAATGGCTCACACAATATTTCTGCTCCCTCTTTAAGGACCCATGGAGAGATGTCTGGTCCCACCGCCTTTGAACTGTCAAGTTCGCATAGCAGCTTCTTCACCTCCTCCTTGGTTATATGTACCTCATCCAGCACTTGCTGGTGTGCCCCCCTGTTCTGATTTCTTGGAGTCCTACTGGTTTCCACTGTAAATACCTCTTTAAATCTTGTGTTGAGCTCCTGACAAACCTCTCGGTCATTTCTTGTGAATTCCATATCACCCTTCCTCAGTCTGATTACCTGGTCCTTGACTGTTGTTTTCCTCCTGATGTGGCTGTACAACAGCTTCGGGTCAGTCTTTACTTTTGATGCTATGTCATTTTCATATTGTCTCTGAGCCTCCCTTCTTATCTGTGCATATTCGTTTCTGGCTCTTCGGCTGATTTCTTTATTTTCCTGAGTTCTCTGTCTTCTGTACCTTTTCCATTCTCTAGTACACCTAGTTTTTGCCTCCCTACACCTTTGGGTGAACCAAGGACTCGTTCTGTTCTTCCCATTATTTCTGTTTCCCTTGGGAACAAACCTCTCCTCTGCCTCCTTGCATTTTGTTGCTACATAGTCCATCATTTCTTGTACTGGTTTTCCTGTCAGTTCCCTCTCCCACTGAATGTCTTGAAGGAAGTTCCTCATGCCTGAGTAGTTCCCCCTTTTGTAGTTTGGTTTTTCCCAGCCTATTCCTGCTACTCTCTCCACTTGGAGCTCAACTATGTAGTCGAAGCACAGAACCACGTGATCACTAGCTCCCAGGGGCCTTTCATACATGATACCCTCGATGTCCGAACTACTCATGGTGAATACAAGGTCCAACCTTGCTGGTTCATCCTCTCCTCTCTCTCTGGTAGTGTCTCTAACATGTTGATGCATGAGGTTTTCCAGTACCACATCCATCATCTTGGCTCTCCATGTTTCGGGACCCCCATGGGGCTCCAGGTTTTCCCAGTCAATCTCCTTGTGATTGAAATCACCCATAACTAGTAACTTTGCTCCCCCCATGTGTGCTCTCCTGGCCACCTCGGCTAGTGTGTCGATCATTGCTCTGTTGCTCTCATCGTATTCTTCTCTTGGCCTCCTGCAGTTCTGTGGTGGGTTGTACATTACTGCAATTATCACCTTATGTCCCTCAGACTGGATTGTTCCTACTAAGTAGTCCCTTTCGCCCGTGCCATCCATTCCTTCCATTTTCTCAAAACCCCACTGGTTTTTAATGAGCAGTGCAACTCCTCCTCCCCCTCTCCTCCCTCTGTCTTTCCTGAGGATTTGATATCCGGATGGAAAGATTGAATCTGTTATTATTCTGGTGAGTTTTGT
>NW_027198604.1:17500-22500 GCF_038502225.1 Cherax quadricarinatus | reverse complement strand
ACTGTGATACCTCTTCACGTACCATGACTCGTTGCTGCCTCCCTGTCAGGTATTCCCTGATCCATTGCAGTGCCCTCCCTGTTACATGTGCCTGATCCTCCAGCTTCTGCACTAATCTCTTTTGGGGAACTGTGTCAAAGGCCTTCCTGCAGTCTAGGAAAACGCAATCTACCCACCCCTCTCTCTCGTGTCTTACTTCTGTTACCTTGTCATAAAACTCCAGGAGGTTTGTGATACAAGATTTGCCTTCCATGAACCCATGCTGGTTTTCATTTATAATCTTGTTCCTTTCCAGGTGTTCGATGACTCTCCTCCTGATAATCTTCTCCATGACTTTGCACACATTACATGTCAGAGACACAGGTCTGTAGTTTAGCACCTCGTTTCTGTTTCCTTTCTTAATATGGGGACTACATTAGCTGTCTTCCATTTCTCAGGTAGTTGCCCAGTTTCAAGGGATGTGTTGAAGATTGTGGTTAGAGGCACGCACAGCATCTCTGCTCCTTCTCTAAGGACCCATGGGGAGATGTTGTCCGTTCCCATCGCCTTTGAGGTGTCAAGGTCACTTAGGAGCTTCTTCACCTCCTCCTCAGTTGTTCGTATGTCATCCAACACTTGTTGGTATATTCTCTCTTGATGTTCCCTTCTGTGCTGTCTTCCCACAGCCCTTCCTGTCTCTACTGTAAAAACTTCCTTAAATCTCCTGTTCAGCTCCTCACATACCTCCTGATCATTTCTTGTGAGTTCTCCACCTTCTGTCCTTAATCTGATCACCTGGTCTTTGACTGTTGTCTTCCTCCTGATGTGGCTATACAACAGTTTCGGGTCAGTCTTGATTCTCGATGCTATGTCATTTTCATACTGTCGCTGGGCCTCCCTCCTTACCTGTGCATACTCATTCCTGGCTCTGCGACTGATCTCCCTATTTTCGTGTGTTCTCTGCCTTCTGTACTTTTTCCATTCTCTATTGCACTCCAGGTTTTCCCAGTCAATCTCCCTGTGGTTGAAATCCCCCATAACCAGCAACTTTGCTCTGCTGGAGTGAGCTCTTCTTGCCACCTCAGCAAGTGTGTCTACCATTGCTCTGTTGCTCTCTTCATATTCCTCTCTTGGCCTCCTGCAGTTCTGTGGTGGATTATACATCACTGCAATGACCACTTTGTGTTCCCCAGACTGAAGTGTACCTACTATGTAGTCTCTTTCTCCCGTCTCATCTATGCCTTCCATTTTCTCGAATTTCCATCTGTGTTTGTACTCACCTAGTTGAGGTTGCGGGGGTCGAGTCCGAGCTCCTGGCCCCGTGTGTGTATGTGTGTGTGTGTGTGTGTGTGTGTGTGTGTGTGTATGTGTGTGTGTGTGTGTGTATGTGTGTGTGTGTGTATGTGTGCGTGTATGTGTGTGTATGTGTGTGTATGTGTGTGTGTGTGTGTGTGTGTGTGTGTGTATTGTATGTGTGTGTGTATGTGTGTGTGTGTGTATGTGTGTGTGTATGTGTGTGTGTGTGTATGTGTGTGTGTGTGTGTTTGTACCTCTGCTTAAAGCTATGTATGGATCCTGCCTCCACTACATCGCTTCCCAAACTATTCCACTTACTGACTACTCTGTGGCTGAAGAAATACTTCCTAACATCCCTGTGATTCATCTGTGTCTTTAGCTTCCAACTGTGTCCCCTTGTTACTGTGTCCAATCTCTGGAACATCCTGTTTTTGTCCACCTTGTCAATTCCTCTCAGTATTTTGTATGTCGTTATCATGTCCCCCCTATCTCTCCTGTCCTCCAGTGTCGTCAGGTTGATTTCCCTTAACCTCTCCTCGTAGGACATACCTCTTAGCTCTGGGACTAGTCTTGTTGCAAACCTTTGCACTTTCTCTAGTTTCTTTACGTGCTTGGCTAGGTGTGGGTTCCAAACTGGTGCCGCATACTCCAATATGGGCCTAACGTATACGGTGTACAGGGTCCTGAACGATTCCTTATTAAGATGTCGGAATGCTGTTCTGAGGTTTGCTAGGCGCCCATATGCTGCAGCAGTTATTTGGTTGATGTGCGCTTCAGGAGATGTGCCTGGTGTTATACTCACCCCAAGATCTTTTTCCTTGAGTGAGGTTTGTAGTCTCTGACCCCCTAGACTGTACTCCGTCTGCGGCCTTCTTTGCCCTTCCCCAATCTTCATGACTTTGCACTTGGTGGGATTGAACTCCAGGAGCCAATTGCTGGACCAGTTCTGCAGCCTGTCCAGATCCCTTTGTAGTTCTGCCTGGTCTTCGATCGAGTGTATTCTTCTCATCAACTTCACGTCATCTGCAAACAGGGACACCTCAGAGTCTATTCCTTCCGTCATGTCGTTCACAAATACCAGAAACAGCACTGGTCCTAGGACTGACCCCTGCGGGACCCCGCTGGTCACAGGTGCCCACTCTGACACCTCGCCACGTACCATGACTCGCTGCTGTCTTCCTGACAAGTATTCCCTGATCCATTGTAGTGCCTTCCCTGTTATCCCTGCTTGGTCCTCCAGTTTTTGCACCAATCTCTTGTGTGGAACTGTGTCAAACGCCTTCTTGCAGTCCAAGAAAATGCAATCCACCCACCCCTCTCTCTCTTGTCTTACTGCTGTCACCATGTCATAGAACTCCAGTAGGTTTGTGACACAGGATTTCCCGTCCCTGAAACCATGCTGGCTGCTGTTGATGAGATCATTCCTTTCTAGGTGTTCCACCACTCTTCTCCTGATAATCTTCTCCATGATTTTGCATACTATACATGTCAGTGACACTGGTCTGTAGTTTAATGCTTCATGTCTGTCTCCTTTTTTAAAGATTGGGACTACATTTGCTGTCTTCCATGCCTCAGGCAATCTCCCTGTTTCGATAGATGTATTGAATATTGTTGTTAGGGGTACACATAGCGCCTCTGCTCCCTCTCTCAATACCCATGGGGAGATGTTATCTGGCCCCATTGCCTTTGAGGTATCTAGCTCACTCAGAAGCCTCTTCACTTCTTCCTCGGTTGTGTGCACTGTGTCCAGCACTTGGTGGTGTGCCCCACCTCTCCGTCTTTCTGGAGTCCCTTCTGTCTCCTCTGTGAACACTTCTTTGAATCTCTTGTTGAGTTCTTCACATACTTCCCGGTCATTTCCTGTTGTCTCTCCTCCTTCCTTCCTTAGCCTGATTACCTGGTCCTTGACTGTTGTTTTCCTCCTGATGTGGCTGTACAACAGTTTCGGGTCAGATTTGGCTTTCGCTGCTATGTCATTTTCATATTGTCTTTGGGCCTCCCTTCTTATCTGTGCATATTCATTTCTGGCTCGACGACTGTTCTCCTTATTCTCCTGGGTCCTTTGCCTTCTATATTTCTTCCATTCCCTAGCACACTTGGTTTTTGCCTCCCTGCACCTTTGGGTAAACCATGGGCTCATCCTGGCTTTTTCATTACTCCTGTTACCCTTGGGTACAAACCTCTCCTCAGCCTCCTTGCATTTTATTGCTACATATTCCATCATCTCATTAACTGGTTTCCCTGCCAGTTCTCTGTCCCACTGACCCCGTTCAGGTAGTTCCTCATTCCTGTGTAGTCCCCTTTCTTGTAGTTTGGCCATTCGTTCTCTGGCCTTCCTGCTTCTCCTCCACTTGTAGCTCTACTGTGTATTCGAAGCTTACAACCACATGGTCACTGGCCCCAAGGGGTCTTTCATATGTGATGTCCTCGATATCTGCACTACTGAAGGTGAATACTAAGTCCAGCCTTGCTGGTTCATCCTCTCCTCTCTCTTGTAGTGTCCCTATGTGTTGGTACATGAAGTTCTCCAGTACCACCTCCATCATCTTAGCCCTCCAAGTATCTTGGCCCCCATGTGGGTCCAAGTTCTCCCAATCTATCTCCTTGTGGTTAAAGTCACCCATGATCAGGAGCTTTGCCCTGCATGCATGAGCTCTTCTGGCCACTCTAGGCCAGTGTGTCAACCATCGCTCTATTGCTCTGTCGCACTCTTGCCTTGGCCTCCTGCTGTTCTGGTGGTGGGTTACATCACTGCTATTACCACCTTGGGACCTCCAGAGTGAAGTGTTCCCACTATGTAATCACTTTCTTCTCCGCTATCTTCTCTCTCCAGCTCATCAAAATTCCAGCGATTTTTGATCAGCACGCCACCTCCTCCACCCCCTGTTCCCTCTGTCTTTCCTCAGGATTTGGTATCCAGTTGGAAAGATGGCATCTGTTATCATACCTGTAAGCTTGGTTTCTGTGAGAGCTATGATGTCCGGTGATGCTTCTTTGACTCTTTCTTGCCACCTCCCTACTTTATTTGTTATTCCATCAGCGTTTGTGTACCTATACCTTCAGTTTCCTTTCCAACACTGTGGTTTGGGGGGCCTGTGAGGGTGGGAGACCTGGTGGCATACTGTGGGTTCTATAGCTTGGTGTTGGGTGGAGGCTGTGGGTATGGATTGTAGGGTGTGTTGGGATGGTGTGAGGTTGTGTGGTTCTGAGAGTAGTTGTGTGTGTGCTTGCCCTGTTGTTCTGTCCTGCTCTGACTGACCTCTGCTGGTTCCCTCCTTGTCTCTTTTCCTGGCTCCTTTCGCTTTTTGTCCTCTCCCTCAGCTGCTGTCGTTCTGATTTTGTTCTGTCTCTGTCTAGGAACACCCTCTTGTACTCTTCGAGTATTTCAATCGTGGTTTTCTCTTGGAGGATCCTGTTCCAGCACTGTTTCCGTCCTGAGAATCAGCTTGATTGGTCAGGTTTCTCACCTTCAGTACCCCTATTCTCTGAAAATTTGCAATCTCGTCCCTCTCTTCACCTATTTCTGTTATGATTTTCTCAATCTCCTTCCTTTCTTCCTGCTTCCTTTCAGTGTGTGCCTCCTCTCTCTCCTGAAGCCCATGGATAAACACTGATTTTGCCCTTTCTTCCTCCTGCATTGCCTCACCCTCTGTGGCTCTGGATCCTGCCTGTGTGTGGTCAGTTTCTCCCTTGATTTTTCCAGTGGCTCTTGATAGCCTTGTTGT
>NW_027198604.1:2500-12500 GCF_038502225.1 Cherax quadricarinatus | reverse complement strand
CACTCGTGTTGTGCCCATTACCGCCTCCTTCTCTCACCTATCCTTCTTTATCTTTTATCCTTCTTCCTGTTTTTTATCATCTCTCTCTATATTTCCTCCTCTTCCACTCTTCCTGTTTGAAAGTTGTTAGTGTTGTGAATACGGTGATAAACAGAGGGGAATTATATCAAATACCGATTCGGTGAAAACATACAAACGTGATCATCTATCAAGAGTGTTTCGCTAACGCAGTGGGCTGTTACCTGGAGGTTACCTGGAGGTTATTCCGGGGATCAACGCCCCCGCGGCCCGGTCCACGACCAGGCCTCCCGATGGATCAGGGCCTGATCAACTAGGCTGTTACTGCTGGCCGCACGCAGTCCGACGTACGAGCCACAGCCCGGCTGATCCGGCACTGACTTTAGGTATCTGTCCAGCTCTCTTGAAGGCGGCAGCCAGGGGTTTATTGGCAATTCCCCTAATGCTTGATGGGAGGCTGTTGAACAGTTTTGGGCCCCGGACACTTATGGTGTTTTCTCTTAGTGTACCAATGGCGCCCCTACTTTTTATTAGCGGCATTTTGCATCGCCTGCCCAGTCTTTTACTTTCGTAGGGAGTGATTTCTGTGTGCAGATTTGGGACCATTCCTTCCAAGATTTTCCAAGTGTAGATTATGATATATCTCTCCCTCCTCCGCGTTCCAACGAGTACAAGTCAAGTGCTTCCAAGCGTTCCCAGTAGTTAAGGTGCTTGACAGAACTTATACGTGCAGTAAAGGATCTCTGTACACTCTCTAGATCTGCGATTTCACCTGCTTTGTATGGAGATGTTAATGTACAGCAGTATTCCAGCCTAGAGAGAACAAGTGATTTGAAAAGGATCATCATGGGCTTGGCATCTCTCGTTTTGAAAGTTCTCATTATCCATCCTATCATTTTCTTTGCACGTGCGATCGTGGCACTGTTGTGATCCTTGAAAGTGAGATCCTCAGACATTACTACTCCCAGGTCCCTTACATTATTTTTCCGCTCTATTGTATGGCCGGAGTCAGTAGTATACTCTGTTCTAGTTATTATCTCCTCCAGTTTTCCATAACGGAGTAGTTGGAATTTGTCCTCATTGAACATCAGGTCCCTCCCTACCATTCCTTTGTGACATGATAAGACCCACTGAGTGGGGGCGAAACGTTCTTAAATAGATGATCACATTATACTTCACGTGTCTGTCTCCATGGTGCTAGATGTTTTTTGGTAAACAAGCTAGAGTGGGAGAGTTGTGAAGGTTACAGTAGGAATGTTAGGAGTGCCGGAGTTGAATGACCACGGGTGGATGTTCTAACCGTGTTGTATCTAGGAAAAGATTTGATACTGGGTCACGCACGTTTGATGAAGGAGAGAATAAATATGTGAAGTGTACAAAGAGAGCAGTCAGCTGGACTATTACATGTAATGGGGACGCTGTCGCATTGTCACCTTGGCTTCAGATTTCCGAAGCTTATTTCAGCTTCTCCGAGGCTGGAGGGTGTGACAAGGAGGTTATGGACATGCTCTGTGGTAAGGATACAGGCATGTCCTCCTTGTGACAAAAGATATTATGGGTATGTCCTTCTTATGACAAGAATGTCATAGGCTTGTCCTCCTTGTGACAAGAATGTTAGAGGCATGTCCTCCTTGTGACAAAGATGTTATAGGCATGTCCTCCTTGTGACAATAATGTTATATGCATGTCCTTCCTGTGACAAGGATGTTATAGGCATGTCCTCCTTGCTCGAACAAGAAATTTGTCACTCTGCGAGCCATCATCCAGCTCTATTCAGGCTCTCAGTAAAAAATAAAATTTTCCAAGAACTCTGTATAAATTGTGATGAAGAATTAGACACATGTGCAACATCTGTGTATCTTTATTGTGACGTTTCGCCATCCAGTAGCTTTATCAATTGTGTCCTGGAATTTGTATTGATACCCAGATGTTGCATGCGTCTAATTCTTCGTCTTGTCGGTATTGTATGCCATACATGTACAACTATATAAATTGTGATGTAAATAATGCTTAGACGTAAATTTATGGGTTCAGGCATACAAACACACGCAGATGACCTCTAACTCTCTCTCTCGTCAGCATCCGCTGGTTCTGATGAACATAATTTGAGATAGTATTAGTGTAATGAGGGCTGGGGAGAGAGAGAGCGGTCCTCACTCCAGGTGCTCACACAGCTGGAAGCTCTGAGCTTCACCTTGACCTTGCTGAGACTTGAAGAAGTGCAGGTGAGGCTGGGGCCAGGGTCAGTGTCTCATGAGTGACCTTGTGGCCAGGTGAGGCTGGCTTGCCTCAGGCAGAGAGGAGGGAGGGAGGAGAAGGAAGAGCCATGGAGGGGGGGAGGGAGGGGAGATGGAGGCAGTATACACAGGGTGCGGCAGCAGCTATGTAGTGTTACCCGAACAGGATGTATGCTGTCATGTTTTAATTAATATGCAAGACATTTTGTACCACTTAGTCTCTCTCTCTCTCTCTCTCTCTCTCTCTCTCTCTCTCTCTCTCTCTCTCTCTCTCTCTCTCTCTCTCTCTCTCTCTCTCTCTCTCTCAAGGATTCGATTTGAGTAGTGGGAAGGAAGATCAAGGTGTGGTAGAGGTTGAATACCTGCGTGTTTATTAATTAGGTGAAGAACCAGGTGCAGGTGAGCTCAACACCTGGGCACCCCACTCCTGTCTCTCTCACACACAGCAGATTGTTAACACTTGCTTTCGTTTCAACTCTGCCGGAGGTTATTAAGTCAGTTCCGTAATTAATTGCGAGGGAGGAGAAAGGGAGAAAAGATTTAGTACACAGGAAGGAGAGTGATGAAGGGAGGATAGGAGGGTGATGAAGGGAGGATAGAAGAAGGGTAATGAAGATAGAGGAAGGGTGAAGAATACATAACATAAAAATATAAAAAGGAGGAACACTGCAGCAGGCCTGATACTGCTATTACTACTACTACTATTATCACTGCCGTTACTACTAGTTATACTAATATTACGAATGCTTACTAATACCAACACCACCGCCACCACCACCACCACCAACACCACCACCAACACCACCACCACCACCACCACCACCACCACCACCACCACCACCACCACCACCACCACCACCACCACCAACACCACCACCACCACCACCACCACCACCACCACCACCACCACCACCACCACCACCACCACCACCACCACCACCGCCGCCGCCACCACCACCACCACCACCACCACCACCACCACCACCACCACCACCACCTGCCACCACCACCGCCACCGCCACCACCACCACCACCACCGCCACCACCACCGCCGCCACCGCCACCACCACCACCACCACCACCGCCGCCACCGCCACCAGCCACCGCCACCACCACCGCCACCACCGCCACCGCCACCGCCACCACCGCGACCACCACCACCACCACCACCACCATACCACCACCACCACCACCACCACCACCGCCACCGCCACCACCACCACCACCACCACCACCACCACCACCGCCACCACCACCACCACCACCACCACCACCACCTCACCACCACCACCACCACCACCACCACCACCACCACCACCACCATCACCACCACCACCACCACCACCACCACCACCACTACTACTACTGCTGCTGCTGACGTTAAGGGTGGAAAGTAAAGGGAGGGTGAAGAAGTTAGCATAGCGGGTTCAGTAGAGAGAGAAAAAAAAGAGTGACACAATATAACATGACTGGGATAGTTTCCCCCACGGCGGGGAAGGGGCAGGTTTGCTGTGGGAAGGGGGAAGTTTGCTGTGGGAGTGGTGTTTGCTGAGAGAGGAGTGTTTGCTGGGGGAGGGGTGCATACATTGAACAAGCATGGTTGAGGGTGTAGGGGAGAGGGGAGGGGCGCGTGCGGGGGTTACCACGTGCTCCACTTTCACGCCCGTACACCCCCCCCCCTCCCCTCCCCTCCCCTTCAAGGTCTCTCTCTCTTAAGTTAGTTTTATATCTTTATTTTTCTGATACCTGAGTATTTTTGCATGTTGTGGTCATATCTTACCTGAGCCTCCCCTTTGTGTGTGTGTGTGTGTGTGTGTGTGTGTGTGTGTACTCACCTATTTGTACTCACCTATTTGTGGTTGCAGGGGTCGAGTCCTAGCTCCTGGCCCCGCCTCTTCACCGGTTGCTACTAGACCCTCTCTCTCCCCGCTCCATGAGCTTTATCAAACCTCGTCTTAAAACTGTGTATGATTCCTGCCTCCACTACGTCATTTTCTAGGCTATTCCACTGCCTTACAACTCTATGACTGAAGAAATACTTCCTACTATCTCTCTGACTCATTTGTGTCTTCAACTTCCAATTGTGGCCTCTTGTTTCTGTGTCCCCTCCCTGGAACATCCTGTCCTTGTCCACCTTGTCTATTCCACGCAGTATTTTATATGTCGTTATCATGTCTCCCCTGACCCTCCTGTCCTCCAGTGTCATCAGGCCGATTTCCTTAATCTTTCTTCATAGGACATTCCCATTAGCTCTGGAACTAACCTTGTTGCAAACCTTTGTACTTTCTCTAGTTTCTTGACGTGCTTTATCAAGTGCGGGTTCCAAACAGGTGCTGCATACTCCAGTATGGGCCTGACATACACGGTGTACAGTGTCTTGAATGATTCCTTACTAAGGTGTCGGAATGCTGTTCTCAGGTTTGCCAGGCGCCCATATGCTGCAGCAGTTATCTGATTGATGTGTGCTTCCGGAGACATGCTCGGTGTTATACTCACCCCAAGATCTTTCTCCTTGAGTGAGGTTTGCAGTCTTTGGCCACCTAGCCTATATCTGTCTGTGGTCTTCTGTGCCCCTTCCCCTCCATCTTCATGACTTTGCATTTGGCAGGATTAAATTCAGAAGCCATTTGCTGGACCAGGTGTCCAGTCTGTCCAGGTCTCTTTGAAGTCCTGCCTGGTCCTCATCAGATTTAATTCTCCTCATTAACTTCACATCATCTGCAAACAGGGACACTTCTGAGTCTAACCCTCCGTCATGTCAGTTCTTACATATACCAAAAATAGCACTGGTCCTAGGACCGACCCCTGTGGGATCCTGCTCGTCACAGGTGCCCACTGTGATACATCATTACGTACCATGACTCGTTGTTGCCTCCTGTCAGGTATTCTCTGATCCATTGCAGTGCCCTTCCTGTTATATGCGCCTGATGCTCTAGCTTCTGCACTAATCTCTTGTGAGGAACTGTGTCAAAGGCCTTCTTGCAGTCCAAGAAAATGCAATCAACCCACCCCTCTCTCTCTTGTCTTACTTCTGTTATTTTATCATAAATCTCCAGAAGGTTTGTGACACAGGATTTGCCTTCCGTGAATCCGTGCTGGTTGGCTGGTGTGTGTGTGTGTGTGTGTGTTTGTGTTGTGTGTGTGTGTGTTGTGTGTGTGTGTGTGTGTGTATGTGTGTGTGTGTGTGTGTGTGTCTGTCTGTCTGTCTGTCTGTCTGTCTGTCTGTCTGTTTGTCTGTGCACTTATCTGTATTTGATTCAGTGAGTCGAGGCTTAGCTTCTGGCTCCGCACCCTGACTCATTCCAGTCATTTCCTCAGAGCTGAATTCATTAGCCTCCTCATACCTACTCTTAAAACTGTGTATGGAGAGTGCCTTCCTGTTTGTGTGTGTGAGAGAGAGAGAGAGAGAGAGAGAGAGAGAGAGAGAGAGAGAGAGAGAGAGAGAGAGAGAATGTAAGTTGACTCTGGCTGCTGACCGGAGCTATGTGCTGCTTTCATTTCCTGGCTGCCTCCTTCCCATAATTACTTCCTCTAAGTGCCACATCAGTCAGGCTGTGATGGCTATGTGGGCCAGCCAGACACTGGTACCAACAGCCTGCTTGACCAGGCGGTCCACAGGCTGAGCAGCGAGGCTGAAAGAGTTCCTGAATACGTCACAGGCATACTGCAGGTGCCTTTCCTGTCTTCTCTTACATTTCCAATGCATTTTTCTCATGTATCCTTTCTCTCTCTCTCTCTCTCTCTCTCTCTCTCTCTCTCTCTCTCTCTCTCTCTCTCTCTCTCTCTCTCTCTCTCTCTCTCTCTCTCTCTCTCTCTCTCTCTCTCTCCCTCTCTCCCTCTCCTCCCTCTCCTCCCTCACCATACTTGCGGTTTGTTCATTTCAAGTGATTGCCTCTAGTTGTGTGGTCTTTCCTGGAGAAGTGTGGGGAAAGGGGCAGGGGTAAGGGAGGTGGGGTAAAGGAGGTGGGGTAAAGGAGGTGGGGTAAGGGAGGTGGGCTAAAGGAGGTGGGGGTAAAGGAGGTGGGGGTAAAGGAGGTGGGGGTAAAGGGGGAGGGGAATTAAAGGAAGCTTAATGCTGGAAGGAAATGCCTAGATGAAGAAATTCATTGGTCAGTGGGTTGTGAAAGGCTGTGGTCAGTGTAACGGTGTGTGTGTGTGTGTGTGTGTACTCACCTATTTGTGGTTGCAGGGGTCGAGTCCTAGCTCCTGGCCCCGCCTCTTCACCGGTTGCTACTAGGCCCTCTCTCTCCCCGCTCCATGAGCTTTATCAAACCTCGTCTTAAAACTGTGTATGGTTCCTGCCTCCACTACGTCATTTTCTAGGCTATTCCACTGCCTTACAACTCTATGACTGAAGAAATACTTCCTACTATCTCTCTGACTCATTTGTGTCTTCAACTTCCAATTGTGGCCTCTTGTTTCTGTGTCCCCTCCCTGGAACATCCTGTCCTTGTCCACCTTGTCTATTCCATGCAGTATTTTATATGTCGTTATCATGTCTCCCCTGACCCTCCTGTCCTCCAGTGTCGTCAGGCCGATTTCCCTTAATCTTTCTTCATAGGACATTCCCCTTAGCTCTGGAACTAACCTTGTTGCAAACCTTTGTACTTTCTCTAGTTTCTTGACGTGCTTTATCAAGCGCGGGTTCCAAACAGGTGCTGCATACTCCAGTATGGGCCTGACATACACGGTGTACAGTGTCTTGAATGATTCCTTACTAAGGTATCGAATGCTGTTCTCAGGTTTGCCAGGCGCCCACATGCTGCAGCAGTTATCTGATTGATGTGTGCTTCCGGAGACATGCTGGTGTTATACTCACCCCAAGATCTTTCTCCTGAGTGAGGTTTGCAGTCTTTGGCCACCTAGCCTATACTCTGTCTGTGGTCTACTGTGCCCTTCCCCTATCTTCATGACTTTGCATTTGGCAGGATTAAATTCGAAGAAGCCATTTGCTGGACCAGGTGTCCAGTCTGTCCAGGTCTCTTTGAAGTCCTGCCTGGTCCTCATCAGATTTAATTCTCCTCATTAACTTCACATCATCTGCAAACAGGGACACTTCTGAGTCTAACCCTTCCGTCATGTCGTTCACATATACCAAAAATAGCACTGGTCCTAGGACCGACCCCTGTGGGACTCCGCTCGTCACAGGTGCCCACTGTGATACATCATTACGTACCATGACTCGTTGTTGCCTCCCTGTCAGGTATTCTCTGATCCATTGCAGTGCCCTTCCTGTTATATGCGCCTGATGCTCTAGCTTCTGCACTAATCTCTTGTGAGGAACTGTGTCAAAGGCCTTCTTGCAGTCCAAGAAGATGCAATCAACCCACCCCCTCTCTCTCTTGTCTTACTTCTGTTATTTTATCATAAAACTCCAGAAGGTTTGTGACACAGGATTTGCCTTCCGTGAATCCGTGCTGGTTGGCATTTATACTCCTGTTCCGTTCCAGGTGCTCCACCACTCTCCTCCTGATAATCTTCTCCATAATTTTACATACTATACACGTCAATGACACAGGTCTATAGTTTAGTGCCTCTTTTCTGTCTCCTTTTTGAAAATGGGAACTACATTTGCCGTCTTCCATACCTCAGGTAGTTGCCCAGTTTCCAGGGATGTGTTGAAGATTGTGGTAAGTGGTACGCACAACATATCTGCTCCCTCTCTAAGGACCCACGGAGAGATGTTGTCCGGTCCCATTGCCTTTGAGGTATCGATGTCCCTTAGCAGTTTCTTCACCTCCTCCTCATCTGTATGTATGTCGTCCAACACTTGTTGGTGTATTCCTTGTTGGTGTCCCCATCTGGTCTGTCCCCCCAGAGTCCTTCCTGTCTCTACTGTAAATACTTCCTTAAATCTCGTGTTGAGCTCCTCACATACCTCTTGATCGTTTCTTGTGAGTTCTCCACCTTCTTTCCTCAGCCTTATCACCTGGTCCTTGACTGTTGTCTTCCTCCTAATGTGGCTATACAGCAGTTTCGGGTCAGATTTGACTTTCGATGCTATGTCGTTTTCATACTGTCGCTGGGCCTCCCTCCTTATCTGCGCATACTCGTTTCTGGCTCTTCTACTAATCTCCTTGTTTTCCTGGGTCCTATGCCTCCTGTACCTTTTCCATTCTCTGTTGCACTTAGTTTTTGCCTCCCTACACCTTCGGGTAAACCAAGGACTCGTTTTGGTCTTCCTATTATTTCTGTTTCCCTTGGGAACAAAACTTTCCTCTGCCTCCTTGCACTTTGTTGCCACATATTCCATCATCTCGTTTACTGATTTTCCTACCATTTCTCTGTCCCACTGAACCTCCTGCAGGAAGTTTCTCATACCTGTGTAGTCCCCCCTTTTATAGTTTGGCCTGTCCCCTTCAGTTCCTGTTACCTTCTCCACTTGTAACTCTACTATATAGTCAAAACTCAGAACCACATGATCGCTAGCTCCAAGGGGCCTCTCGTAAGTGATGTCCTCAATGTCTGAACTGCTCAGGGTGAACACAAGATCCAGTCTTGCTGGCTCATCCTCCCCTCTCTCTCTGGTTGTGTCCCTGACATGTTGATGCATGAGGTTTTCAAGTACCACATCCATCATCTTGGCTCTCCATGTTTCGGGACCCCCATGTGGCTCCAGGTTTTCCCAGTCGATCTCCCTGTGGTTGAAATCGCCCATTACCAGTAACTTTGCTCTGCTCGAGTGAGCTCTTCTTGCCACCTCAGCCAGTGTGTCCACCATCACCCTGTTGTTTTCTTTGTACTCCTCTCTTGGCCTCCTGCAGTTCTGTGGTGGGTTATACATCACTCCAATGACTACTTTATGTTCTCCGGACTGAATTGTACCTACAATGTAGTCTCTTTCTCCAATCATGTCCATGCCTTCCATTTCCTCAAATCCCCATTGGTGTTTTATGAGCAGTGCAACCCCTCCTCCCCCTCTACTCCTTCTATCTTTCCTCAGGATCTGATATCCTGTTGGGAAGATTGTGTCTGTTATTGTCTCAGCGAGTTTTGTTTCTGTGACTGCTATGATGTCTGGGGATTTTTCACTGATTCTTTCATTCCACTCCTCATGTTTATTCGTTATTCCATCCGCGTTTGTGTACCAAACCTTTAGTTTCTTTTCTATCATTGTGGTCATGCAAGTATATTGGGGTTGGGGGAGCGAGAGCCTTGGTGGGGGCCTATATGGGGCTGTGGTGTAGGTGGGGTTTGTGTTGCGGGGGGTGGGGTCAGAATGCCCATAAGGGACAGCTGTTGGGGTGAGGTTTGTGATATGGGGGTTGGTGGCAGAGGGAACAGTGAGTGGGTTGTAGTATAGGTTGCTCAGTTGCGTTGGGAATGTCGCGGGTGGAGTCTTTTGGTGGGAGATTCTGTGGGGTGTGTTTGCCCTTCCTCCTGTGTCTGGGTCCTGCTCATTTTCACTGCTTCTCGTTCCTCCTTGCGTCTCTGTACCCTCTCTTTCAGTGTAGTCCTTTCTTCTTGTGTTCTGTCGCGGTCGAGGTATACTCTCTGGTACCCCTCTTTGTCCCTCAGTCTTGCTTTCTCTTGCAGAATCCTGGTTCGAACTGATTCTTCCTTGAAAGTTACTCTGACAGGCCGTATCCTTCCACTCGCAAACCACCCAATTCTCTGAAAATTTGTCACCTGGGTCATATTGCCCTCCCCTATTGTTTTCATGATGCCTTCAATCATTTTTTTCTCCTCCTGTTTTATTTCTTCAAAGTTGGCCCCCTTGGCTTCTTGGAGCCCGTACACAAAAA